>NC_142807.1:65951874-66006697 GCF_049724085.1 Artemia sp. Qi Xiang Cuo | reverse complement strand
TCTCTACCATCTATTAATATTTTAGAGAAAAAAAATCGTTGTTTTACCTTTAGAATGGAGTTGCTCTCTCATTTTTTCCAACAAAGAGAATTCGTTCGTAGAAAAGGATAAATGACGTAATGAAATATTGAGCCACATGATTCTAGAGACACGTTTCCACCTTGGCAACAAGTTGAGGAAACCACCCAAAATTTGAAGGGTTAGGAATAATTGGAATTTCTAGCGAGTCGGAAACTTTCTCATCCACCAAACGGAGTGATTGTAATACCAGACAGTTTATCAAATATATTTCTAAGTTTCTAGTGGTGGAAAAGAATGCCATTGACGTTGTTTTGGAACAATTGGTAACAGATTTTCAGGGATGTACTTCAGAGCGCTCTTTTAAATGGATTCAGTTCCTTTCGGGCTGAAAAAAAAAAATCGAATAGCCATTACAGCATAGATGAACAGAAGCGCGTAATCAGGAATCTGTTTGGGAGAGGAGTCAAAGCGTTACTAATGGTACTACTACTAACAGCTCACAGTAGTACCAAACACAGCTACGCATGTTCTTCGTCCATCCGATCTGTTCAAAGCCTCCCAATTTATATCCTCCAAAGAAGTCCAATTTTCCCTTAAAAAGCAGTCGAATTTTAGTTTCATTGTTATAAATTTTCATTTTTTTTTTTTTAGTTTTAATCTTGACCTTGATTGAGCTATATGCAGAGAAAACAGGGGAGTGTAAGGAAAATGTAGAAAATAGAGGAGAAATTAGAAATATTTCTGGGAGGAATAAGGTTCCAATGGCCTCATCTGTGTGTTATAGAAAACTATAGGAGAAACATATTTTACCGTCAGTAACTAAAAGGTCAAGTCAAATTTATACTTCATTGATAGAAATATTTCAAAAAAGTCGTCTTGATCTTCATTGAGTATATTTAAATAAACAAACAGAATTTCAAGGAAAATGTAGGAAATGTAAAGTACGAATCTAATTTTTTTTTTATTAAATTAAGGTTAAATTGAGTAACCTATTTTGCCTGATTAAATTAAAGGGGAAATGCAAACTAAATCTGAACACGAAGCAATTTAACGAAAATGTGGCTACTTTTGGAAACTTGTGCCAGAGTTTTCATGTGTCGTGAGAAAGGAGGGGATTTATTTTACCATAATATACGGATTTTAACGGCATTTCGTCTGGTTGTCACACTCACCACGAATTAATCAGTAGAGTTATCAGCTATTCAATAATTTCTTGTTTCATTAAGAAATGATTCCTTCTCTGTAAAATGAAAGGTAAATAAAATAAATTTAAAGAATTAAATAAAATAAAATAAATAATATGTAAAATCAAGCTCAGGAATGATGAGAGCTTGTTACAGCAGTAAGTTCTTATCGTTACTCAACTTTGTTAGATAGGGAATAAAGCAAGAAAAGTTTTCCAATTAATTTTTAGTTAACTAAAACTAATATCATTTATTTAAGAAATTGCAGAAAGTAGAGTCTGGAGGGCAACTGCCCCTTGCCCCAGTCCCCCCCCAGCTGAAATTTAGTCTCTTCAAAATTCTTTTGAAAACTAAGATAAACCTGCATAATTCAAGCACCCACAGAAATAGGTCAGTTTTCTTTATTATATCTTTGCCTTTATGATAGTATATGACTCATTTTTCTGTTCTAACTGTCATTTTCACTTGATTTGGGATAAAATAAATTGTATTTCAGACAAATATAAACAACACAAATAATTAAATAAATCCAACAGGGGGCTAAGCTCGAAAGGAAGGCTAACAATTATTGCAATGAGTTCAAGTACACCAAAAATAAAGATAAAGAAGATAAACCAAAAAACATCATAACATATAGAAGGATAAGGACAACGGAGGCTACCCAAGAACGGCAAAATCCAAAAGTACTACTAAGAAATTAATTATCAAGATGAATCACCCCGTCATCAAAGGTTAATAATATATTCTACTAATTTAGTCTTTAAAAGTGATCGGCTATTAAGATTTTTAAGTTTACTATTTAATTTTAGCCTATTTGCTATAGAAGGGATTTGGTATTTTATTGAAAATTTATCTCTTTCACAATTAATCAAAAGGATTCTATACGCTCCAACATTGCCCCCCCCCCAGTAGAAAGCCAATAATGACTAGTAGAAAGCGAGTAATGAATTGGAATGATAGTTTCTTAAAAAACTAGACCTTAAGATCGCTTACCCCCTCCCACGAGCATTTTGGCAATTTTTTTTTTAATTTTGAAGCTTTGCGATTTTTGAAAATTCTTAAGTCAAAATTTTTGAAACTTTTTAGGTCTGGATTGACGCAGGGACACAGATATTCTTTTCTTACTGCACAGCTCTAGGTACAATGGTAGCTCTTGGCTCGTATAACAAGTATCATAACAACTTTTTTAAACAATGCATCTTAATTTCCACGCTGAACAGTTCAACAAGCGTGTATTCTGGCTTTGCCATTTTCAGTGTCCTTGGTTTTATGGCTCATCAACAAGGAGTAGAAGTCAGTGAAGTGGCCGAATCGGGTAAGTTACACGTATTCAAAGGCATAAACAGTATTTTTTCGGAGGGGGGGGAGATTTATTTTTCTTTTTTTGGGGGGAAGGTTTTTTTCTTTTTTTAGGGGGGGGGGGGGGTTATAAAAAGAAAAACTTTTCAAAAATGCAAACAAAATTGTTTGTATGTATTTTTGTTACGTTTTTGCCAGCCAGACACAACAATTTCTTGTGGGGCAGGCTTAACCCGATACACTCCCACTGAATACGGCCTTGCACATATCATAATTTTAATTTCTATTTTGATATTGTAAATATTAATGGCGTAGAAGAAACGCCACAGTTACACCTGATGGTGAAAAAGTCAAGATTTATGAATGATGTTCCTTGTTGATTCTAAATTGATGATCAAACAGTTCGTGGTAACGAACTGTAAGTAAGGAGCGACCCGGCTCAATGGCAACCGAAACTCTAAAAAACGGAATTTTGATACCAATAGGATACATCAAAAGAATTAGATTTTAATGCTGATTTCAAATATACAAGTTTCATCAACTTTAGTCTTACCCATCAAAAGTTACGCGCCTGAGAAAATTTGGCTGATTTTAAAAAAAGGTGGAAAGACCCCCTAAAAGTTATACAACCTTAATGAAAATCACACCATCATATTTAACGCATCAGAGAACCCTACTGTAGAGGTTTCAAGCACCTATCTAGAAAAATGTGGAATTTTGCATTTTTTGCCAGAAGAAAGATCACGGATGCGTGTTTATTTGTTGTTTTTTTTTCCCAGGGGTGATCGTATCGACCCAGTGGTCCTAGAATATTGTGGGATGGCTCATTGGAACGGAAATTAAAAGTTTGAGTGCCCTTTTTAAGTGACCAAAAAATGGAGGGCAACTAGGCCCCCTCCCATCCTCATGTTTCTCCCTAAGTCATCCGATCAAAATTTTGAGATAGCCATTTTTTAATCAGGGTCGAAAAATATGATAACTATGTCTTTCAGGATGACTTAATCCCTCGAAGTCCCCGGGGGGAGGGATGAAAGTTTTGAACTTTACCTAAGGTTAACATGTAGTTTTGGTTATAGGGAAGTATACAGACGTTTTCAGGGGGGATTTTGTTTGGTAAGTTGGGGGGGGGGGGGTCGGGGGCTATATGGGAGGATCTTTCCTTGAAGGAAGTTTCATGGGGGAAGGAACAATGCTATGAAGGGGGCGCCGGATTTCCCAGCATTATTAAAGAAAAAGATCAGAAATTAAATAAAAAAAACAAGTTTTTCAGCTGATAGTAAGGAGCAACATCAAAACTTAAAATGAACAGAAAATATTACTTATACGATTGGATTCACCCCCTAGTTAATACCTCGCTCTTTAAGCTATAGTTTTTTTAGTACTTTAATAAGAGCTATTTATTCTAATTAACGGCCTTTGTGATTGAGGGGTCATTTTTAGAGAATTGGAACAAAATTCGAACTTTAGCTTAAAGAGCAAGGTATTGACTAGGGGGCGAAACCCATAATATACGTATTAAAAATCTATGAATATAGAAGTTCGTTACGTTAGTTAATTCGTAAATTACGTATATTTATTACTAATGAAAACGTTCGTAAATAAAATTAAACCAGTTTTGAGAAAGCCATTTAACCAAATAAAAGTAAAATTAATATGGAATTCATATATGGTGAGCCAAAATCAAAACCTGCATTAATTCAAAAACGTTCAAAAATTAAATAAAAAAACAGGTTTTTTTAATTGAAAGTAAGGAACGACGTTAAAACTTAAAACGAATAGAAATTATTCCGTATATTAAAGGGGCTGTCCCCTCCTCAACGCCTCGCTTTTTACGCTAAAGTTTGAGTTTCTTACAACTCTTATTTTTTTAAACAATAAAAAAATTTAGCGTAAAGAGCGAGGCGTTGAGGAGGAGACAGCCCCTTTAATATACGGAATAATTTCTGTTCGTTTTAAGGTTTAACGTCGTTCCTTACTTTCAGTTAAAAAAAACCTGTTTTTTTTATTTAATTAATGTAATAGGCTGTATAGTTGATAGAGTAAATTGGTATTAAATCACTAAATTTAGTGTTGTATTTTGATTGAGGTGTTTAATTGAGGAAGGAACTAAGTGCTGAGTTTCAAGTTACGGGTATCAGGGCATATGTTGTGGTTGTGTTTTGTTTTTAAACCCCTTCTGAGTTTAATGTTAAGTATTATTATTATTGTTTTTTTTGTGGATTTGTTTGGTTATCCCTCCTCCATATCATGCTGTGTTATCTGGAAGAGCCGTGATATGTTAGGTTTTTTGTTAATAATTGATATTAAATTAATAACATCAGGCTTGTGCAACAGAAGTGGAAAATAAAATTATTTTGAAAAGCCTATATCACTCCTAGATTATTTTCTAAGATTGCCTACTAATATTACTATTTTTTGTATATGCTACCTTCATAATTTTTATATTTTATTCTTGATACAGATAGGGAAATTGCTTTTCCAAGATTCCGTCTATCTAATTTCAAACAACGCTGCCTGAAATCGTCACTGATAGATCATTCGCAAAAATTACGTTTATGTTAAAATACACTGTTTATGACTGTGTATAATACACTGTAATAATAATAATAATAATTTATTTTTTGACCCGCTAAAGTAACAAAAGCGGAGTATAAATAGAAGAAAATGCATACAAAGCGACTAAATACACAGTAAAACACTAAATACACAGTAAATGCACAACAAAAGCACAGTTAATCACAGTAAAAGAACCAAATTAATGAAGGAGGTGGACAAACCCATGATGAGCTGGGAGAGCCTTCGCTGTCTGGGGGAGTCTGTCAGCAAGCCCAACTAGCTTTTCAGTTATATCTGGAAGCCCAAAACTGAGACAAGGTTACAGTTCTGGTACCACGGGGGCAAATACAGTAGAAAACGCGAAAACCGAAAATAATAAGAACGTAATGACGGAATATCTTTTCGCCCAAGAATGGGATAAACACCAGAAAAGAACAAAATTGAATGATCAGTAAAAGTAGAATACAATTTAGCAAGGGTCTTCCTACTGTATTTCTCCCGATTGGCAAAAATTTTGAAGTAAGATACTTGGATCTTTTTCTCACAATTCGCCACAGAAAACGAAGCGCAATCTAAAAGCGAATTACAATTTCTATTAAACGAAAGATATTTGCATTTAGAGAAGTTCAGTGATAGACCAATTTTACTAAGATTTATTACAACTGGTGACACAGAATAAGAAAGGCCTTTTCTAGTCCTACTAATTTGAAGTATATCATCAGCATACGCTATGTAAGAAAGATTAACCGCCTGAAAAACACAAGTAGTTGGAATAGAAGATGAACCAGAAGAAATGCAAAGTTTAAAAAAAGAAGGGGAAAGGACTGCACCTTGTCTGACACCACGCCGAATCGGAATTTTAGAATCATAAATAACCCCTCCAGTTTTTATTCACAGAAAAGAATTAGCATACCAGTAACGAAGGAGAGAAATAAGAAAAAGATTAATGCCGTGACTAAAAAGGACTATCAAAAGCCTTGGAAAGGTCCAAGGCGTAAAGATGGAGTTCATATCCCTTTTTAGTCGCGTCAATAAGAAGATTAATTAGAACTCGATGGGCTTGTTGGAAGCCTACCCCAGGTGAAAATCCGAGCTGATTTTCGCCAAAATGTGCACTCGAAAACGACGGAAGAAGAATATATTCAAAAACTTTACTGAGATTGCATGACACACTTATTGGCCGATACGACGTGCAATTAAAAACTGTGTGTGATACACTGTTTATGATACACTCTTAGATTATGTTAGAATACACTGTTGGTTCATTTGTTTAAAATTCAACTTAAAATTACTTTTAATCATGATGACTGGTCATAAGCGACTCAAATTACTCGTGATATGTCCAATTTTTATGCAAAAGTAAATCCAAAAACTGGGGAGGGGCAGCTAACATCCAGTTTTTCTGACATTTGACATTAAGTTTCATTTATTTTGTAATTTTATAATCCTATTAAGGCACCTTCCCCCTCCCTCCTCCCAAATTATGAGGCCTAAAATCGCTACTGGTTGTTTCTATTATAAAACGCATCAGGGGACCGATCTTTGCTGGGTGAAGTGAGTTTTAAACCTAAAAATGGTGTCGTGCTACCCCCTCCCTTATAAATATTACCCACTATACTCTGGCTCACACAAGAAAAACTTTTTTGTATTTTTTTTAGATTTAGTGTTTTGAACAAAGATGTAAAGGGGGAGGTCTTATTCAGGCTCTAGGGGTAAATTCCCCTCCTCCAATTGGCATACCTTGCAAGTGCAGAGACTGGCAGACCGTATTCGAATCCTGGGTTGTTCAAACTCAAAATGAAAATTCCACTTATGTAGAAAGACCAATATAAAATAGAGTCATAAGATATATTATGGAATAACTTATCTTATATAGGCCTACACCAATCACAATTTTGGTAATAATTCGCTGAAATATATATTGGGGGCACTGGGGCGGAGAAAACAATTTCTTCGTAAGTCTTGACCAATCTAGATCTTTTTTTACACACAAAAAAGGTTAGCCTACCCATTTTCAAAAACAAAAGAGCTGTTTTTGAGCAAAGACATATACATGCATATACAATTATTGCTCGTAAATAAATATAGGATTAGAGTTAAAAATGAAAAAAAATATTAGATAAAAACTTTGACGCTAGATAACACCTTTTCAAAAAGGTTTTGGCAAGAAAGATATTGGATTTATTCTCATAGATAAATACACCAAGAACGTTTTATCTGGAAAAGAACGAATTGCCGAACGCTGATTCGTTCTAGAAAAGAACGAACGCTGATTGCTCTCTGAAGCACAATCAGCAAATATTTAATTCAATGGATTTCAATTACACATTTTGGACGTAATTCAATAATTATAATTGCCTGTTGAATGCATATTTTGGCAGGTGTTCGTCATAAACTGTTGAAAGCCAATAATTCCTCGTAACAACAAGCAATTTAATTGTCGGACTGGTATTCATTATAGTCGTGCAGGCAACGGCACAAAATTTAGGGGGGGGGGCAAAATAGGTTGATCCGAGAAACTTGCGTTAGGAGCAAGTTTAATTAACGCTAATTTGTGTTAATTAAGAAATTACACTATTTTAGACTGGGGGGCGTTCGCTGGGGGCGTTAGGGCCCCCCTCTGGATCCGCCACTGGCAGGCAATCATCTTCTATACGTCACAACTTCAAGGTCGCCAAAGTATAAATTTTTCTTTGGTAATTTTACTATTCAAGTTTACAAAATGGTCCCATTTCATGCCCTAAATTTGGCTAAATTTTGTAATGTTTATAATATATTTGTCCTCTCTTTATTTTCCATTACTATTTTATTTAATATTAGTATTCTGTTGTCGGAAATTGCTTTTATATTCTTTACATTTATTACTATTATTATGATAGCTCTTAAGAAATAAGATTTAATTTTTTGATTTTTTTTTTTTTAATGTTTCAATAAATATAGACACGGGAAATTTAAATATTGACCCCATTTATGATATTCTTTTAAAAAAGGAGTCAATAGTTAATAAGAGAATTAAGATTTTATATAATCACCAGGGGACGAGATTACCTACTAGACCAAGCAGAATTACTTAAATTATAGCTAATAAGAGGATTATTTCGCGACAGAATAATTAACTTCATTTCAATTTTATACTTTTTTACTCAGTTGCTTTGGTGTTCTCATCGAAGTAACTCTAATAGCTCTGGGACCTACATGGATCAGTGGCGACAATTGTACTTGATTAATATGGGCTGTGGTTTTATTTGTTTTTAGTTTATTTTAGCGAAAAATAGACGGCAATTGTATTTTATTAATATTGGCGATGGTTTTATTTGTTTTCAGTTTATTTTAGTTTTTTATTTTGTGCTGAAGACGCCTAGTTTTCATACGGGTGAAATATCCGAATTGTTTTAGTCTTTTCTCTCTACTAACCGCAGTCTCGTTTGTTGTCTTTTCGATGATCTTTTTTCTGTCTTTGCTTTTTTTTACTATTATTGTTGTTATTATATATTATACGAAACAGTAAACTTTGTATATCAAATACTATTGTTGCATACTACATTATATATGTTAGAAATTTCCAAAGAGGTCACCGAAACCCGATCGGCTGGGATAATTAAAAAAGTGACACTATGCCATTTTAGTCGAAAATGTCATGGGTAAACTCAGCACGAGGAATCGAATGGTGCAGACAGAATTGTCCTATCCCATGCCGTTATGAAGATAAAGACAAATGTAGAGCACATGCTTTTTTTTACCCTGTTCCTTCGGACTTTGATATTATCTTATGGAGCTATAACATGTGGACCTGGTATTTGTATCCTTTTTTTGTCAAGGAAAAAGGAAACTTACGCCCTAAAATGGAATAACTTTGAATTCGTTAAAAATGCTTGAATTTAATTTATACCACTGAAAAGAGCATAAGAAATTGGTTTAGGATTCTTCCCTTTATCTCCATTAGCCTTATCCTTCAGAATGGCCACAGCTGACAAACCTTTATCCATTTTTGGCTCTCTTGAAAAGTTACAAAAATGGCATACGTCGCTCTTCCTTTGTTGAGCGTAATGAGCGCAGCGTTCTAGAAAGAAGTTGTGTTATACATTACCCCAGATTTATTTCAAGCTTCACGTGTCACACCCCTTTCACTTACTCGCCATATTAAGTGGATCCTGTCAGTAGAAATAAACAGAGCAACTGTTTTTAATCAAGTATTGGTGGCTCAAAAATGTACACCAAAACCCAGGAGAAACGATCAGGTTCTACAAAGGTTAGGTTAATTTAGGGGCGTGTGAGAAGGATGGGCTTGGGGCCCACCTTCAAAATAAAAATTTTCCTGAAAATCTAGGTACGTCATGTTAAAATTATCAAATGCAATTTTTATACCCCCTAAAAATGCTCATGTGCCTAAGTTAATTGGCTTCCCTTTGTAATTTACAATTAAGTGATTGGCGTATGAAAACACGTGGCAGGTGCAAACCAATGATATCAAAGCAAACTTTGTTTTACCAGTGAACTAAGAAAGAAATTTTCCCTTTTCTCTAAGGCGTGTCCATGATGCCAAATACTAGAGCCATTGTGTGCAACCTTTGTGAGGCACAGGGGTGAATCTCCAGCATTTTTATTGGGGGGGGGACAAGAGGCGTCCATATCTGGATAGTCAAAGGGCCTGGTATGTATAATATATTTTTTCTCCTCATTATTGAGGGGGGGGGGTAACTGCCCCCATGCCATCCCCAAACGATGCCCCTGCTGAGGTATGTGTGAAAAGGGAAGACCTTAAAAACTACCCACTTTTTACAGTTTCAACAAATTTACCCTGTCCTTCTAAGATATATTTTGTACGTATTTTGCTATTTCATACACCGCAAAACCAGACATTTCTAGTTAAAAAAAAAAATATTAATTTTAATGTTGAACTTCCAATGGATGTTTAGAATTTTGATTTTAAGAACTATTGCAAATAAACTAACGACGTAGAGAAAAAATCAATAAATAATATAAATACGTAATAGCGTAATGAATGACATAAAGTTTTACAATTAGCCAAAGCAATTATAAAATAAATCCAAAGCTTTTGATATAAAATTAGCTGCAGTAATTACGCATCTAGTTGTCATTGAGATCCGTTGAAGCAGCTCTTCGATCCACTATTAAATAATTTTCTCCTGTAATGCCAGGGGCGGTTCCATGATTTTTTTAGGGGGGGCGCAAAATAGGTTGATTCGATAAAAAAATTAGGGGGGGGATGCAAAATAGGTTGATCCGATAAACTTGTGTTAGGAGCAAGTTTAATTAACGCAAACTTGGGTTAATTAAGTAAATTACGCTACTTTAGACTACACTAGGGGGGGTGCCCCCTTCCCCCCTGTATCTGCCACTGTGTAATGCTCTAGCTGACTATGCCTTAAAAGAAAATATAACTTACATCGGCTGATATAAGGCTTACTGGGGTTCTCAAAGATAGTCAAGAACATAGTTTCGAGACATGGTCTTTACGTAAAAGCACACATAGGTCTTAGACACATAGGTCTTTATTCAAAAACGTAAAAGCACACGTACAGTAAAGTGATGGTAAAGATGGTAAAGACATGGTCTTTACGTAAAAGCACACATAGGTAAAAGACACATAGGTCTTTATTCAATAACGTAAAAGCACACGTACAGTAAAGCGATGGTAAAGATAAGCGTACAGTTTAAGCAAAAGCGACATATTGACCGACTCTTAAAACACACGCTTGGCCCTGAATTCCTCTGAAACGGAAGTTCCAGCGATTGGCTAATTGACTAGCCCTCAAAATGAAATCGTTCTCACGATTTAGCTATGGTCCCAGAAGCCCCCCCCCCTTGTAAGAACTGTCGTAGACATATAAATGGGTAGACCCCGATAGAAATCCCCTTAGACACCCAAAAATGCCAGCTAGGACTTATACTCTCCATTAACTTTGCACATCCCATCACCCATGACGAAATGTAGTGGGTAAGTTCATAGTTTATCTTGAGAATGCATATCACTCCAACTTGTCCTCTGTAAGTCGTCGAGGCATAAGACAAATCATTTCATCTTTATCGTTTTTCATTGATTTTTTGGTAATTTGTATTCTGGGGGAGGAGTCATCAACTGTCATCTGCTGACTATCTCGGAATATTTCTGTACTAACACACGTGTCACGTTTCGACCACGTCATGACTCTTCACACCGCGCGTGTTACACTTCGCTCCAACCATAGCGCACTTCCACCGCATGAGACGTGTGCCACCTAATGTGCACAATTTTTGAAAGTGGACAACCTCGATTATGAGCCTTCGTGGTTAAGATTCAGTCAAGCAGTTTGTCGCTAAAACCTCGGAAAATGTAAAAAGCAGACGTTGTTAAATTTATTTCTGGAAGTCCATCTTTAGCGCATTTATACTAACTATGTTTTTTTTCTTTACAGGCCCTGGTTTAGTATTCATTGCCTATCCAAAAGCTGTGACTCAAATGCCTTTTTCGACATTGTGGGCCATTCTTTTCTTTGTTATGATTTTACTATTGGGTCTAGCATCGCAGTTCGTTTGCGTGGAAGGGTTCGTCACTGCGGTTGTTGATATTTTTCCAGATTACCTGCGACGGGGTAATCGTCGTTTTTTGTTTTTTATAGCAACTTCTGCTGTTTCTTTCGTTCTTGGATTTAGCATGGTAACACGAGTAATTTATGAATTTTATAGTTTAACAAAAATGAAAATTAATTTTAAGGTGAAGGCTGTAGCTAATGCTGAAGTAGTAAGGGCCCAATTCGTTGAAAACCTACAAAAAAACCTACATGAATATGTGTGCAGTTTAACCAGTATATTGTCTTACCAGGGTCAGTCACCTATTACTAGGAACGGTACTTGGCTTAGCAGACGGGTTTTTTATGAGCTAACACGCATTTTTTGGGGTCAAGTGGTGATATAGCAATGGTTAGTCTATATGGAGTAACTTGATTACTTGTTTTTTTTTTTTTTTTTTTTAACTGGTATTTTTTCAATGAAGCCCATAAAACTTTGCAGAATACCGTGAATGTAGGACTGAAAGTCCGTTTGTAGTATATCTGAACCCAATTACTTTACTAATCAAGTTAGTGTGAGCGCCATTTTTTGATCTGGTTAGGTGGGTATAATCTGGTTTGGTTCGCTATTGTGAGAGGGTTACTCAATTTACATCTTAGTGTTAACTGGGCGATGACTTAGTCTAATTGCGTAGGTACTAAAGGAACATTTGAAGGTGGAGAAAAAAGGGGTAATTAGTGATTGGATAATATTAACAAGAAATGACTGAAAAGTGTTTTGGAGGGGATGGGATGAATGTGTTTTGTATAATACACCAGTGAGTTTTTGCACAGTGTTGTCAATTTTAAATAGTTTAGAAATAAAAAAAATTAACAAGAAATGCCCGAAAAGTGTTTGAGGGAGTAGAGTTGCACGAGGATTCAGTTACGTGCGGTGTCAGGTTCACGGGAAGTAGTGAAATGAGGTTGAGTTGCCCGAGGATTCAGTAGCACGGAGGTTCAGTTGTACGGGGTTTCGGTTATACAGGGGTTCAGTTACATGGGGGGTTCAGTTGCACGGGGGGGGTATCTGCTATAAAAAACACTTCATTCTAAACAAATACGAACATTTTGAAAAGAAGACAAAAAATTGGACACTATAATCAGAATTATTTGATTAACATTTAAAAAGGGGTAATGAGATATGTGATCTGTATAATACACAAGTGATGTTTGATAAGTATTGTCAATTTAAAATAGGATCTAACGTTCCCTTCGTTCCCCCATTTCTGAGGGCAGGGAGGGGAGGGGTCAATTATGGAGGGAAAACTTCTGCATCAGAGACCCTTCGTTCCCACATTTCCGAGGGCAGGGGAGGGGGAAAAGGGGATAGTATTCCAATACAATAATTCAAGTATAATAGAATTTATGCTCCTAGTGGAAGCTCGTAAAACCCTTCCCCCTCCCCGTGCTAGGATTATTGCCTGGCTGTGACAATGGATATTAACTCTAAATACAGAGAATTAAGGTGATAGTATTCCGATACAATAAGTCAAGTATAATAGTATTTATGCTCCTAGTGGAAGCTCGTAAAACCCTTCCCCCTCCCCGTGCTAGGATTATTGCCTAGCTGTGACAATGGATATGACCTCTTAATACAGAGAAATAAGGTGATAGTAGACAGATTCAATAAGTAAAGAATAATAGTACTGATTCTAAGAGTGTATTCACGTTATACCCTTCCCCCTCCCCGCGTGAGGAATAGGTGAAGGCTTTAACAACGAATTTTACCTCTAAATGCAGATGATATAGTTGATAATATTTAGATAAAATAAGTAACGTCTAAAAGACTTCAAACTCCTAATGGAATCTCGTAAACCCGTCCCCCCGCCCCGCTCGAGGATTATTGCCTAGCTGTGACAATGGATATTTCCTCTAAATACAGAGAATTAAGGTGATAGTATTACGATACAATAAGTCAACTATAATATAATTTAATCTCTTAGTGGAAACTAGTAAAACCCTTCCCACTCCCAGAACTAGGGTTAGTGCCTTGCTGTGACAATGGATATTACCTCTAAATAAAGAGAATTAAGGTAATATTATTCCGATGCAATAAGTCAAGTATACTAGAATTGATGCTCCTACTGGACCCTCGTAAAACCCTCCCCCTCCCCGCGCTAAGATTATTGCCTTGCTGTGACAATGGATATTACCTCTAAATACAGAGAATTAAGGTGATAGTATTCCGATAAAATAAGTCAAGTATAATAGAATTTATGATCCTAGTGGAAACTCGTAAAACCCTTCCCACTCTCCCGCTCTAGGATTATTGCCTAGCTGTGACAATGGATATTACCTCTAAATACAGAGAATTAAGGTGATAGTATTCCGAAACAATAAGTCAACTATAATTTATTTTATGCTCCTAGTGTAAAATCGTAAATCCCTTCCCCCTCCCCGAGCTAGGATTATTGCCTGGCTGTGACAATGGATATTACCTCTAAATACAGAGACTTAAGGTGATAGTATTCCGATGCAATAAGTCAAGTATACTAGAATTGATGCTCCTACTGGAATCTCGTAGAACCCTTCCCCCTCCCCGCGCTAAGATTATTGCCTAGCTGTGACAATGGATATTACCTCTAAATACAGAGAATTAAGGTGATAGTATTCCGATACAATAAGTCAAGTATAATATAATTGATTGTCGGACTGGAAGCTCGTAAAACCCTTCCTCCTCCCCCGCACGATGATTAGGGCCTAGCTATGACAATGGATATTACCTCTAAATACATAGACTTAAGGGGGTAGTATACCAATACAATAGTTCACCAATAATAGAATTGATGCTACTAGTGGACCCTCTTAAAACCCTTTCCCCTCTCCCGCATTAGGATTATTTCCTAGCTATGACAATGGATATTACCTCTAAATACAGAGAATTAAGGTGGTACTATTCCGATACAATAAGTCAAGTATAATAGAATTGATGCTCCTAGTGGAAGCTCGTAAAACCCTTCCCACTCCCCGCGCTAGGATTATTGCCTAGCTGTGATAATGGATATTACCTCTAAATACAGAGAATTATGGTGATAGTATTCCGATGCAATAAGTCAAGTATACTAGATTTGATGCTCCTACTGGAACCTCGTACAACCCTTCCCCCTCCACGCGCGAGGATTATTACCTAGCTTTGACAATGGATATTACATATAAATATCGAGAATTAAGGTGATAGTATTCCACTTCAATACGTAAAGTATTATAGAATTGATGCTCCGAGTTGAAGCTCGTAAAACCATTCCCCCACCCCCGCACGCGGATTATGGCATAGCGGGGCCAAGGCATATTAAATCTAAATACATAGACTTAAGTTGATATTATTCCGATACAATAAGTCAAGTATACTAGAATTGATGCTCCTAATGAAAGCTCGTAGAACCCTTCCCCCTCCCCGCACTATGACTATTGCCTGTCCATGACAATTGAAAATACCTCTAATTACCTAGATGTTATTTTATTGTAGTACGATAATATAATAGTTCTAGACGATTATAGTTGATCCTACTGGTGGCTCGTATGTATATTCACCCACCCCGCGCTCGATTTATTGCATAGCTGTGGAAGAGGATATAAAATGTAAATACATAGAATGAAGTTTGAAGTATTCTGATGCAATCAGTCAACTATAATAGAATTTATGCTCCTAGTGGAAGCTCATAAAACCCTTCCTCCTGTAAAATCTGAGCTAATAAGGGTTTTTGACTGTAAACTCTAGTTTGTTGAAAGAAAATTATGGAAAATACAATTCTCTGGTTCAAATGTGAAACTTAAGTCCTTTTTGGATTGAAAAATAAAACTATATCCGTAAAATCTGAACTAATAATTCAATATTTTTTTCATAAAAACAAACTATTTTTTTTTTAAACTTTGAAATTTTTCAACTTTATTAATTTTTTTCTTTTTGTATGTATATTAAAATGTCCAAATATGCTTAAGGTTTTATAAATTGTACTCTATGATTGGTCCGAGACACGATCTGGCTTTCTCAATGGTGTTCTATGACTGCTTATCGTCACTGCCTAGTCTACTGCATGTATTAAATCAGTATTTTTTACACAGTGGAACGATAAACACATAAGACATATCTTTTAAAAAAGAAAGTGAAGATGGAACATTTTAATAGAGTGTGTTCACATAACAAGGTTATTGTAGCATTGAATGCCGACAAGGAGAAGTATTTAAACTATGAAACAAGTACAAGTGGTAGCACTATTGAAAATGTATGCATGCATTGTCATGACAGTAAGGAATTAAATTTCTTTGGAATACCGAAAACATTCAACTCTTATGATGGTGGTTATGTGAGATTGAGATCTCCAGAGATGATTGCACTCAAAGAGAATGCTAACATAAAAATAATTGTTGATGATAGAGGACAACTTCTTGCTACTGCTGCAGGTAACACATTACCTACGGATACATCCTATCATCAGCTTTTGGGTATTAGCATTCAACGGAAGGCTAATAAAAGAAAGACCTACTCTGCTACTAATATCGTAAACCATATCTTGTTTACGTGCCGAAACTGTTACCTCTGTAAAAATAATGTGTTAATAGACAGTGAAATTGCAAGAAAAATAAAATGGCATTGTCAAAAAATATCACTACGGAATATAAAGATGAAACGATGAAGAACAAAGCACCAGCAAACATTACTGGCATTGATCAAACAGTCAATGAATCAAATAATAGCAAAGACGAAAAGCATATTGAGCCTGTTCATGAGACACCAGTAAAAACTGTGTATGATTCAAAATTGAATAATGATTATTCTACTGATTACGAACTAAGAGACGACAATAACTACAATATCAAGAGAGAACATGGTGAACTATTTTATGGAACAGATTCAAAATGTCCAAAGTTAATCATTGATATTAATAATGTATCATCATATATTTTTATATTAATATTCTACATAGCATTATTTCATTAAAACTATTACATTGTTACTTGTTCATTATTTTTTAGAGTAAGCTAGCGTATCAAGCGTTTAAAATGTATATTAAAACATCGGAGATGTAGGAAAAGGAATTTGCGTACATCTATTGTCAGACACACCATTTCTGAAAAATCTGAGCTATTAAGGGTTTTAGACTGTAAACTCTAGTTTTTTTTTGTAAAATAATTATGGAAATATAATTCTCTGGATCAAATACGGAACTTAAGTCTACTTTTGGATCGAAAAATAAAACTATTTCCGTAAAATCTGAGCTAATAAGGCTTTTTCGATCGTAAACTCTAGTTTCTTGTAAGAAAATTATGTAAAATACATTTTTGTACGTATCTTAAAATGACAAAATATCATTCTTGAATTCACCTCTTGGATACACAATACAGAAATTAAAAAAAAAATTGTAATACTTCCCCCCAAACTCAAATTTTCCAAAATTCTACTATAGAAGCTTTTAAAATATTTCTAAAGCACTAATAGATAGAGTGCTAAAACATCAGAATCGACTTCAGAGGACACGTTATATCATGTGTCTCTTCGGACTGTATGTACGTCTCCACAAATGTCGAAAAACCCGTGTGGGTGAGTTGAAATAAAAAAAATTAACAAGAACTGAATGAAGTGTTATTATTTGTTTAAAATATAGAAAAAACCCGTGTGAGTTGAAATAAAAAATTTTTTTTAGAAGAAATGTCTGAGAATTGTTTTTGAAGAGATGGTTTGATTGACAGAAGGATGTATTAGCGAAGTTATAGTGATAACGGTTCAAAATATTTCTAAAGCACTAATAGATAGAGTGCTAAAACATCAGAATCGACTTCAGAGGACACGTTATATCACGGGAAGTGGTTTTGAAAATCCACCATTCCCACCCAAACTCCAATTGTTCCAAAATTATACTATAGAAGATTGTAATATATTTCTAAAGCACTATTAGATAGAGTGCTTAATACATCAGATTCAACTTCAGAGAACACGTTATATCACGGGAAGAGGTTTCGAAAATCCCCCTACCCCCCAAACTCCGAAATTTCCAAAATTATACTTTAGAAGCTTTTATAATATTTATGAATCAATAAGATATACTGTGCTAAAACATCAGAATCGAATTCAGAGGAAACGTTATATCACGTGAAAAGGTTTTGAAAATCCCCCTTCCCCCCAAACTCAAAAATTTCCCAAATTTACTTTATAAGCTTGTGTGTGTCTCTTTAGGCCTTTTGTGTATCTTCGGACTGTAGCTATGTCTACAAATGTAGAAAAAACCCTGTGGGTGAGTTGAAATAAAAAAAAATTAACAAGAAATGACTGAAAAGTGTTATTCTTTGGTTCAAATGTAGAAAAAACCCGTGTGAGTGAGTTGAAATAAAAATTTTTTTTAACACGAAATGTCTGAAAAGTGTTTTGGAGGAGATGGCTTGATTGACAGAAGGATTATTAGCGAAGTTATAGTGGAGGGCGACAATGTCTTCAAAGTCAAGGCTATAAGAAAAAAAGTTCCGAATATTTTTGTCGGTTTGTAGTTTACGCACTAATATCAATATCAGTAATGATTCTATTTGAACTTTCTCCAAGTTGATCAAATTGGTCTCTAAACGGTTCATTATAAAAAAATAGTTTTGGACAATAAAAAAAAACTAAAATAATGTATTGGTATCGTTTTAAACACACAGATAAGTTTTTTTTTTTTTGTGTAAGGTTTTTTTGTGGTTTTGTTTATTTTTTTGTTTGTGTGTTTAAGTTTTTTTTGTTTGTGTAAGTTTTTTTTTTTGTGTGCGTAAATTTTTTTTTGTCTGTGTGTGTGTGTGTGTGTTTTTATGTGTGTGTAAGTTTTTTTTTTTTTTTTTTTTGTGTGTGTGTGTAAGTTTTCTTGCTTGTGTATAAGTTTTTTTGTGTGTGTAAGTTTTTGTGTGCGTGTAAATTTTTGTGTGTGTGTGTGTAAGTTTTTGTGTTTGTGTCATTTTTTGTGTGTGTGTGTATAAGTTTGTGTGTGTGTGTGTGTATGTGTGTGTGAAAGTTTTTATGTGTGTGTGTAAGTTTCTGTGTGTGTGTGTGTGTGTGATTTTTGACCATAAACTCTAGTTTCCTATAAGAAAATTATGGAAAATACAATTCTATCGTTCAAATGTGAAACTTAGTTCCATTCTCTGGTACAAATGCAGTTGCACGTAACCTCGTCTAAATTAACCTTAAAAAAATGAAATAAAGCTATGTCAAATTTGCATATTTTATTCAACATATCTGAGAAAGCGCTGGAGGGGAGCATTCCTGTCGACTTTTGGGGGATGTTTCCCCCATTTTTCGATAATCAGGCACTTTTCTCAAGGTCATAGCTTTTGACTGACAACACTAACATCAACCCCATATGGGGTCGTGGGTTCACACACACACACACACACAGAAACTTACACACACACATAAAAACTTACACACACACATACACACACACACACACAAACTTACACACCCACACACAAAAACTTACAGATTTAACAAGAAATCACTGAAAAGCGTTTTTGATGGGAGGTCTTGATTGGTAGAAGGGTTTATTGGTAAAGCTATGGTAGAAGGCGCGACAAAGTATTCAAATTCAAGTTTATAAGAAAAAAAAAGTTATCGTCGTATTTTTAATTTTGTATCTTACTCAGTAATATCATATCACTAGTAATTCAGGGATATTTCACTATTTATCGAAAATCAGGCAATTTTATTAAGATCTTGGTGAGAAATAGAGGCTGTTTCCAAAGATTTAGAATAAGAAAAAAATTTTCAGGTGTGGGACTCGAACCCACGACCCCATATGGGGTTGATGTTAGTGTTGTCAGTCAAAAGCTATGACCTTGAGAAAAGAGCTTGAGAAAATCGCCATGATTATCGAAAAATGGGGAAACGTCCTCCAAAAGTCGACAGGAATGCCCCCCTCCAGCGCTTTCTCGGATATGTTGAATAAAATATGCAAAGTCGACATAGCTTTATTTCATTTTTTTAAGGTTAATTTAGAAGAGGTTACGTGCAACTGCATTTGTACCAGAGAATGGAACTAAGTTTCACATTTGAACGATGGAATTTTATTTTCCATAATTTTCTTATGGGAAACTAGAGTTTATGGTCAAAAATCACACACATACACACACACACACAGAGACACTTACACACACACATAAAAACTCACACACACACACACACACACACACACAAAAACTTACACACACAAAAACTTACACAAACAAAAAAAAACTTACACACCCATAAAAACTTACACACACACACAAAAATTTACACACACACAAAAACTTACACACATAAAAAAACTTACACACACACAAAAACAAAAAACATTAAAAACACAAAAAAAAAAAAAAAAAAAAAAAAAACTTACACACAAATAAAAACTCACACACACACACACAGACAAAAAAAAATTTACACACACACAAAAAAAAACTTACACACAAAAAAAACTTACACACACCCACACAAAAATTAAAAAAACCAAAAAAAAAACTTACACAAAAAAACACTTCTCTGATTTTTGAAAATTATTTCACGACATTATTTTAGTTTTTTTTTTCTTGTCCCAAACTATTTTTTTATCATTAACCATTTAGAGACAAATTTGATAAACTTGAAGAAAGTTCAAATAGAATAATTACTGATATTGATATTAGTGCGTAAACTACAAACCGACAAAAATATTCGGAACTTTTTTTCTTATAGCCTTGACTTTGAAGACATTGTCGCCCTCCACTATAACTTCGCTAATACATCCTTCTGTCAATCAAGCCATCTCCTCCAAAACATTTTTCAGACATTTCGTGTTAAAAAATATTTTTATTTCAACTCACTCACACGGGTTTTTTCTACATTTGAACCAAAGAATAACACTTCAGTCATTTCTTGTTAAATTTTTTTATTTCAACTCACCCACACGGGTTTTTCTACATTTGTAGAGACATACACACAGTCCGAAGAGACACAAAAAGCCCAAAGAGACACACACAAGCTTCTAAAGTAAAATTTTGGAAAATTTTGAGTTTGGGGGGAGGGGGATTTTCAAAACCTCTTCCCGTGATATAACGTGTCCTCTGAAGTCGATTCTGATGTTTTTAGCACTCTATCTATTAGTGCTTTAGAAATATTTTAAAAGCTTCTGAAGTAGAATTTTGGAAAATTTTGAGTTTGGGGGGAAGGGGATTTTCAAAACCTCTTCCCGTGATATAACATGTCCTCTGAAGTCGATTCTGATGTTTTTAGCACTCTATCTACTAGTGCTTTAGAAATATTTTAAAAGCTTCTAAAGTAGAATTTTGGAAAATTTTGAGTTTGGGGGGAAGGGGGATTTTCAAAACCACTTCCCGTGATATAACGTGTCCTCTGAAGTCGATTCTGATGTTTTAGGGCTCTATCTACTTGTGTTTTAGAAATATTTTAAAAGCTTCTATAGTAGAATTTTGGAAAATTTGAGATTGGGTGGAAGTATTACAATTTTTTTTTTATAATTTCTGTAATTTGTACCCAAGAGTTGAATTCAAGAATTATATTTTATCATTTTAAGATACGTACAAAAATATATTTTATATAGTTTTCTTATAAGAAACTAGAGTTTAGGATCGAAAAAGCCTTATTAGCTCAGATTTTACGGAAATAGTTTTATTTTTCGATCCAAAAGTAGACTTAAGTTCCGCATTTGAACCAGAGAATTGTATTTCCATAATTTTCTTACAAAAAAAAACTAGAGTTTACGGTCAAAAACCCTTAATAGCTCAGATTTTACGGAAATAGTGTGTCTGACAATAGATGTAGGCAGATTCCTTTTCCTACATCTCCGATGATTTAATATACATTCTAAACGCTTGATACGCTACCTTACTCTAAAAATAATGGACACATAACATTAAAATATTTTTAATGAAATAATAATATGTTGAATTTTAATACAAAAACAAATTATGATAAATTATTATTATAAATTATTAACATTGGACATTTTGAATATGTTCCATAAAATAGTTCCCCAAGTTCTGTCTAGATATTTTAGCTATCGTCGTCTCTTAGTTCGTAATAAGTAGAATAATCACAATTCCATTTTGAATCATACACAATTTTTACTGGTGTCTCATGAACAGGCTCAATATGCTTTTTGTCTTTGCTATTATTTGATTCATTGACTATTTGATCAATGCCAGTAATGTTTGCTGGTGCTTTGTTCTTCATCGTTTCATCTTCATATTCCGTAGTGATATTTTTTGACAATGCCATTTTTATTTTTCTTGCAATTTCACTGTCTATTAACACATTATTTTTACACAGGTAGCTGTTTTGGCACGTAAACAAGATATGGTTTACGATATTAGTAGTAGAGTAGGCCTTTCTTTTATTAGCCTTCTGTTGAATGCTAATACCCGAAAGCTGATGATTGGATGTATCCGTAGGTAATGTGTTACCTGCAGCAGTAGCAAGGAATTGTCCTCCATCATCAACAATTATTTTTATGTTAGCATTCTCTTTGAGTGCAATCATCTCTGGAGATCTCAATCTCGCATAACCACCATCATAAGAGTTGAAATTTTTTGGTATCCCAAAGAAATTTAATCCCTTACTGTCATGACGATGCATGCATACATTTCCAATAGTACTACCACTTGTACTTGTTTCATAGTTTAAATACTTCTCCTTGTCGGCATTCAATGCTACAATAACCTTGTTATGGGAACACTCTCTATTAAAATGTTCCATCTTCACTTTCTTTTTAAAATATATGACTTATGTGTTTATCGTTCCACTGTGTAAAAAATACTCATTTAATACATGCAGTAGACTAGGTAATGACGATAAGCGGTCATAAAATGCCAGCGACAACGCCATATCGTGTCTGTGACCAATCAAAGAGTGAAAGTGTTAGAACCTTAAGCATATTTTGAAATTTTAAGATAGATACAAAAATAAAAAAATAAATAAAGTTGAAAAATTTCGAAGTTTAAAAAAAAAAAAGTTTGTTTTTATTAAAAAAATATTGAAGTATTATTTCAGATTTTAAGGATATAGTTTTATTTTTCAATCCAAAAAAGACTTAGGTTTCACATTTGAACCAGATAATTGTATTATCCATAATTTTATTTCAACAAACTAGAGTTTACAGTCAAAAACCCTTATTAGCTCAGATTTTACAGGGGGATGGGTTTTACGAGCTTCCACTAGGAGCATAAATTCTATTATACTTGACTTATTGTATCGGAATACTATCACCTTAATTCTCTGTATTTAGAGATAATATCCATTGTCACAGCTAGGCAATAATCCTAGCACGGGGAGGGGGAAGGGTTTTACGAGCTTCCACTAGGAGCATCAATACTATTATACTTGACTTATTGTATCGGAATACTATCACCTTAATTCTCTGTATCTATAGGTAATATCCATTGTCATATCCAGGAAATAATCGTCGCGCGGGGAGTGGGCAAGGTTTTACCAGCTTCCACAAGGATCATAAATTCTAGTATAGTTGACTTATTGTATCGGAATACTATCACCTTAATTCTCTGTATTTAGAGGTAATATCCATTGTCATAGCTAGGCAATAATCCTAGTGCGGGGGTGGGGGAATGGTTTTACGAGGTTCCACTAGGAGCATCAATTATATTATACTTGAGTGATTATAGTGTACTACTCTCACATTAAGTCTCGGTCTTTTGTGGTACTATACTTTTTCACAGCTAAGTATTAATCATAGGGGGGGGAGGGAGAAGGGTTTTACGAGCTTCCACTAGGAGCATCAAATCTATTATACTTGACTTATTGCATCGGAATACTATCACCCTAATTCTCTGTATTTAGAGGTAATATCCATTGTCACAGCTATGCAATAATCCCAGCGCGGGGAGTGGGAAGGGCTTTACGAGCTTCCACTAGGAACATCAATTCTATTATACTTGACTTATTGTATCGGAATACTAACACCTTAATTCTCTGTATTTAGAGGTAATATCCATTGTCATAGCTAGGCAATAATCCTCGCGGGGGGAGGGGGAACTGTTTTACGAGCTTCCACTAGGAGCATAAATTCTAGTATACTTGACTTACTGTATCGGAATACTATCACCTTAATTCTCTGTATTTAGAGGTAATATCCATTGTCACAGCTAGACAATAATCCTAGTGCGGGAGAGGGGGAAGGGTTTTACGAGCTTCCACTAGGAGCATCAATTCTATTATACTTGACTTATTGTATCAGAATACTATCACCTTAATTCTCTGTATTTAGAGGTAATATCCATTGTCACAGCTAGGCAATAATCTTAGCGCGGTGAGGGGGAGGGTTTTAGGAGCGTCCAGTAGGACCATAAAATCTAGTATACTTGACTTATTGCATCGGAATACTATCACCTTAATTATCTGTATTTAGAGGTAATATCCAGTGTCACAGCCAGGCACTAATCCTAGCGCGGGGGGGGGGAAGGGTTTTAAGAGATTCCACTAGGAGCATGAATTCTATTATACTTGACTTATTGTATCGGAATACTATCACCTTAATTCTCTGTATTTAGAGGTAATATCCATTGTCACAGCTAGGCAATAATCCTAGCGCGGGGGGGGGGAGGGTTTTACGAGTTTACACTAGGAGCATTAATTCTATTATACTTGACTTATTGTATTGGAATATTATCACCTTAATTCTCTGTATTTAGAGGTAATACCCATTGTCGCAGCTAGGCCATAATCCTCGCGCGGGGAGGGGGAAGGGTTTTACGAGCTTCCACTAGGAGTTTCAATTCTATTATGCTTGAATTATTGTATTGGAATACTATCACCTTAATTCTCTGTATTTAGAGATAATATCCATTGTCACAGCAAGGCAATAAACCTAGCGCGGGGAGGGGGAAGGGCTTTTCGAGCTTCCTCTAGGATCATGAATTCTATTATTCTTGACTTATTGAATTGGAATTCTATCACCTTAATTCTCTGTATTTAGAGGTAATATCCTTTGTCACAGCCAGGCAATAATCCTAGCGCGGGGAGGGGGAAGAGTTTTACGAGCTTCCACTAGGAGCATAAATTCTATTATGCTTGAATTATTGTATTGGAATACTATCCCCTTTTCCCCCTCCCCTGCCCTCGGAAATGTGGGAACGAAGGGTCTCTGAGCCTTCTCCTTGATGCAGAAGTTTTCCCTCCATAATTGACCCCTCCCCTCCCTGTCCTCAGAAAGGGGGGGACGAAGGGAACGTTAGATCCTATGTTAAATTGACAATACTTATCAAACATCACTTGTGTATTATACAGATCACATATCTCATTACCCCTTTTTAAATTTTAATAAAATAATTCTGATTATTGTGTCCAATTTTTTGTATGCTTTTCAAAATGTTCGTTTTTGTTTAGAATGAAGTGTTTTTTATAGCAGATACCCCCCCCCCCCCCCGTGCAACTGAACCCCCCATGTAACTGAACCCCTGTATAACCGAAACCCCGTACAACTGAACCTCGGTGTTACTGAATCCTCGTGCAACTCGACCCCATTTTGCTAATCCCCGTGTAACTGAATCTGCATGTAACTGAACCCTCGTGCAAGTCAACCATCGTGCAACTCAACTCCCTCAAAACACTTTTCAGCCATTTGTTGTTAATTTTTTATTTCTAAAGTATTTAAAATTGACAACACTGTGCAAATCATCACTTGTGTATTATACAGTACACATTCATCCCATCTCCTCCAAAACACTTTTCAGTCATTTCTTGTTAAAATTATCCAATCACTAATTACCCCTTTTTTTCTCCACCTTCAAATGTTCTTTTAGAACCTACGCAATTAGACTACGTCATCGCCCAGTTAACACTAAGATGTAAATTGAGTAACCCTCTCACAATAACGAACCAAACCAGATTATAACCACCTAACCAGATCAAAAAATGGCGGTCACACTAACTTGATTAGTAATTGGATTAAGATATACTACGAACGGAATTTCAGTCCTACATTCACGGGTTTATGCAAAGTGTTATGGGCTTCATTGAAAAAATACCAGTTTAAAAAAAAAAAAAAAAAAAAACAAGTAATCAAGTTACTCCATATAGACTAACCACCGCTATATCACCACTTGACCCCAAAAAATGCGTGTTAGCTCATAAAAAACCCGTCTGCTAAGCCAATGTACCGTTCCTAGTAATAGGTGAATGACCCTGGTAAGCCAATATACGTGTTAAACTGCACACATATTCATGTAGGTTTTTTTTTGTAGGTTTTCAACGAATTGGGCCCTTACTACTTGCTGACCCTATCAAATTCCGCCTACTGACGCACGCTTAGTGAAGAACGATATAGCTTTCATGTATTTTCTTCGTTTTTTTTTCTTCCGGTCACTTCGTATAGATAGTGTTGTTGTAGAAACTTCGGTGAAGGCTCATTCGATTGGAAATTGAAAGCTCTAGTGCCATTTCTAAAATTCGAAAAGTGATTGAATTAAATAAAATTATATTTTTCACAAAAAACTGCAGTATTTGGTATTTACCTATTTGAAAGAGTGTCGACATACCGAGGAATGGAAATTGTATAATAGCCACTCGATTTTTAGCGATCTAAAACCTCATCAAGAGGTTTAGAGCCCTATGAAGGCCCCAGATGTTGATAGTGTTGTAAATAGGTGTTTTTTTTTTAGATAAGTTGGTTATGAAGTTAAAGATGAATTACTGAAGATTATGAGTACGATTTTTGAAAAAGTGATTTTAGGAAACCTTTGATTAAAAAACTGTAATATATTATGTAACAGATAGATAATTACAGAGGCATTGGCTTAGTTTCTGAAGGCAGCAAATTACTTAGTTAATGATAGTTTTTAGACTTATCGAGGCCGTACGTAAGGTTTTAAGAGAAGAAATGTGTGGTTTTAAGAAGGAGAGAGGATGCATCGACCAAATACTCATTTTAGATTAGTAATTAAGAAGGGCTTGAGTCATCAGACCCCTTTAGTCCTCAGTTCAACAGATTATGTCGCGTGTTTGATGCAGCCAATAGAATCGCTTTGGCAAAGGTCCTATCCTTGTATGCTATACCAGACAAGTACATTAAAGTGATTAGTGCTATGTACGGGAATAACATTGCTACAGTTACGGAAATGAGGTTAGTAGTTGGTTTCGTATTGAATCAGAAGTTAAGCAAGGTTGCGTTCTATCCCCATTTACATAGATCGTTTTGATTGATTTCGTCCTAAGGAACATGGCAACGACTATGGAAGAGCATGGAATCAAATGAAAAAGTAAAGCTTTCTATGCCCTCTGAAATATCTAAATTACACATAGTCATAATTATCCTTTTATTCTTTAATTTCAAGTCATAGGGTGAAAAATCAGCAATTTCAGTTAAATTAAGAAATTCTGGCGTTTTTAGATTCGAAACTCAATATTCTGGTGTCTGATTCTTTCTAAAAATTAATTTATCCTTCCTGTTTATCCTTCACAGACTCACGCACGCTAAACTAACATGTTCCTTCAGTCCATTGAAATTTTACTCTGTCTTCTAATCGCATATTTTGTTGTGTAACATTTTCGCTTTCATTTCAATGTGATTTTTGCTGTTTCTTTTTCCATGCCTTTTTCTTTAGCTGTTCAATGTACAGCTGTCTTTAGCTGTTTTGCATGCGTCACGCATACTAAAAATGATAGGACCACTCCTGGGGGGAAAATTATATAGTTTTCGCTCTTGAAATGTTTATAAATGAAACATCACTGGCGTTATTTTTTTTTAGTCAGAAAAATTGAGGCTCTAAGAAAATTGTCTCAAACTCGTGACATATCTAGATTTTTTTTTCAAGCCAAAAATCCTTGGGTTCCAATTTAAAAAATAAAATAAAATATGGAGCCGTTTTCAAGAAGAAATTTATACAAATCCGCTCTATTGAAATTCGACTATGGCTCGGTACCTAACCTTTAGATTTGTGTACTAAAGTAACAAATAATTGCTACCCTTCAAAATTTAATAGAAAACGCTTTTGCTGATGTAAACTTTTACATTTTCTTGTGTTGGACTAATTGGACTAAGCATAGTACTACAAGAAAGCTCCATGTTTTATCATTCACAAAAAGCCAAGTCTAAATATTCACGACAATGTAGGGTGGGGGGTCGAATTCTCAAATTTTCCTCGATAAAGATACGAAATTTTTTTTTTTTATTGAATCTAAAAAACGGAAATTTTGTTGCTTAAAAAAAAAATGAAAATACCGTAAAGGAATTTTTATAATTCAGGGGAGAATGCAGGGATAAAAAGAATAAAAGTTATTTCCAATTTGGAAATTATGCAGTAAAAAATTTGGATATTCAGAAAAGTTTACTTTTCTTCCAACATTTGCTTTATTTTTTCGCAATTTTTGCTGGCAGATTTGCTCCATCCCCTGGACATAACCTTACCAAGGACATTAATCACCAAGGACATAATCTTCGAAAATAAAAGTGAAACATTGACAGAGTCATTATCCTTTGCTCATAATTCATGAAAAATAACACATAAAATGTATTTACATGTTTAATTTGACTTTAAAATTAATCATACGTTGTCATCTTGAATCTTAGCTTATCTGTGTAATAAGTCATTCTGACAGCAATAGTATTTCATGTAAAATTAAACAAGTTAACCTTTTGAACAACCTTTTTAACCATTAAACAAGTTAACCTTTATGAGTCAACATAAACAAGTGTTTTTTTTTAATGTTACTACGTACCAAAGGTCACGGGGTTCGTTTCAGAGGATCGTTTTCAGACTGGTTTATTGGGATTTTTTCCCTTTTTTTAGATTAAAAATCAGCGGTTTTGTGCCTGGTTCTAAAAAGTAATAGAAAGAAAAAAAAGTTTTAGTACATATTTTCTTAAGCCAAGATTTTTGCTGATTTAGGCAGCTTTCACACTACATATGTAATTTTCTACGCTAAGTGGTTAAGCTACATTACGTTAAACATGAACTTTCACGCTGAAACAAGTTCGTTCACATTCGATAAACGTAAAAATCGGTGTAGAATGGAGATGGCAATTCAAGCTCTGATTAAGCGTGAAAGTTTTCTAGGAAACGTTTGTTTATTTGTTTTGAAAATTTATTAATTGCTCATCAAGAAATTTCGTTTTTTTAATGCTATATTGACTTTAACATAACGTAGTGTGAACTTACGCAAAGTAAAATTCTTTATGGAGCTCCAGTCTACTTGGCCTTGTCCATATAACTGACAAAATTTACTAAGATTACAAAAGGCAACAAAGTCTTAAGTTAAGCTAGTGTGAAAAGTTTTATAGTGTAGTGTGAAAGATCCATTCGCAAGCAAGTGTCAACATAATTTGGTAACGGCTAAACCAACATTTAGATGGCACTTGGCTAGTAGCATTTGAAAAAGCAAACATCATTTTTGGAAGTTTGTTTTAATTATTGAGAAAAGCATCACTTTATAAAATCTACAGATGTTTTTATCATAATGATATGAAATCGAGACAGATTTTATGAAATCAGGCTCAATACATTCCTTTCTTTCCTAAATTCTATCATCGTGCAACTTCGAGTATTTACTATCTCATTAAACTTTCTCATTAAAATTCTCATTAAACTTTGTAGTTTATAATGGGCCATTAAAAAGTTCCATTTACAGATAAAGTATCTACAATAATTTCAACAAACTTCTCAAGTTTCAAGCACTAAAACTCCCAAGGGACTGCCACTTCTGCATTTGATATGTGTCTAGGAGTGTTACTTGTTCTACCACACGTGGCATACATCCGTTGCACCGTGCCTCTTCTTGCTACGTATTGCATACTTTGCACCACATTTGACACGCTTTCCTCATGTGTTGCGGGTTCCACTTGATGTGAACGCTTTTTTGAAGTGGTTACTCCCTCAGAAATTACAATAAAAATTTCGGTCGTTAAATTCTTGGAAGCAAACGTAAGGCCAATAAAATGATTCAAAGTATTCATTGGAATCTTGACGTAAATATAGATTTTAAGTCTTATTTTGAGTCAGTTTAAGACCTTTTTCGAAATATATCAAGCAGGGACGTATCCAGGATTTTTTTGGGGGGTATTTTACACAGGAATTGCTTCTTTTCTTTCGGGGGGGGGGGGGGTACACAAAAAACCCTCAAAAGCGCACAAAAAGTTTGTTTATGTCCATTTTTGTTACGTTTTTACAAGTCAGACAAGCATTTTTTTTTTTTTGGGGGGGGGGGTCAAAAAGGGTTTAGAAAAGGGGGTCAAAGTGGGGTAGAAAAGGGTGAGCCTCTAGGACATTTTCTGGACTTTGGGATATTTAAACTGGATTGTTAAGAAGTTGAGTTTATTAGCAACTAGTAGCGGATCCAGAGAGGGGCGAGGGGGCGCGTGCCCCCCTAGCGTAGTCTAAAGTAGTGTAATTTACTTACTAACTCAAGTTTGCGTTAATTAAACTTGCTCCAAACGCAAGTTTATCGGATCAACTATTTTGCCCCCCCCCCCCTAATTTTTTTTTTTGGATCAACCTATTTTGAACCCCCCTCCCCCCTAAAAAAATCCTGGATCCACCCCTGTTAGCAAAGAAACGGGTCAAAGGTTTGAGGGCTGGGAATCAAATTCAGTTATCACACACAAAATTCTGATATTTAAAATAGATTGTTAATAAAGTTGAAGTTTTTAGCAAATCATCTAAACCTACAAAATAAAAAAAAAAACGGAAAATAATCCATATGCATCAACCAAGGCTTTGTTAGTACAGATAAGAACAAAAAATAACGGAAATAAAAACAAGAAACCAAAAAGAGGAACATAAAGGATTAATACAAAATAATCGTCTCTGATAGTGATCATGATACTTTAGTGCCCCACTAGCGGTAACAAAAATAAAGCAACACGCCACTGCTTTCCATGCGAACAATTGATTTTCCTTACTGCTCAAGGTGGGGAACTTAATCCTCCTATATGACGTTTCCCGCCGTGGTGATTCCAATGAGAAAGTTTTCATTTAGATCCAAGATCCAACTTTATTTTCGTATGTTTTCAAGGCTGGAAACTTAATTCTCCTACATGAGGTTTTCCACTATGGTGATTCCAATGAAAAAGTTTTCATTTAGATCCAACACTATTTTCGTATGTTTTCAAGTTGGGGAACTTAATTCTCCTATATGAGGTTTTCCGCCATGGTGATTCCAATGAGAAAGTTTTCATTTAGATCCAAAACTATTTTCGTATGTTTTCAAGGTGGGGAACTTAGTTCTCCTATATCAGGTTTTCCGCCATGGTGATTCCAATGAGAAAGTTTTTATTTAGATCCAAAACTATTTTCATATGTTTTCAAGGCGAGGATTTGAATTCTTCTATAGGAGGTTTTCCGACATGGTGGTTCCAAGGAAAAAGTTTTCATTTAGATCCAGCATTATTTTCGTATGTTTTCAAGGTGGGGAACTTAATTCTCCTATATGAGGTTTTCCGCCATGGTGATTCCAATGAGAAAGTTTTTATTTAGATCCAAAACTATTTTCATATGTTTTCAAGGCGAGGATTTGAATTCTTCTATAGGAGGTTTTCCGACATGGTGGTTCCAAGGAAAAAGTTTTCATTTAGATCCAGCATTATTTTCGTATGTTTTCAAGGTGGGGAACTTAGTTCTCCTATATGAGGTTTTCCGCCATGGTGATTCCAATGAGAAAGTTTTCATTTAGATTCAACACTATTTTCGTATGTTTTCAAGGTGGGGAACTTAATTCTCCTATATAAGGTTTTCCACCATGGTGATTCCAATGAGAAAGTTTTCATTTACATTCAAAACTATTTTCATATGTTTTCAAGGTGGGGAACTTAGTGCCCTATATGAGGTTTTCTGCCATGGTGATTCCAATGAGAAAGTTTTCAATTAGATCCGACACTATTTTCTTATGTTTTCAAAGTGGGGAATTTAATTCTCCTATATGACGTTTTCTGACATGGTGGTTCCAATGAGAAAGCTTTTATTTAGATCCAACACTATTTTCGTATGTTTTCAGACAATTTTTAGAAACTCCCATAAAATTGTTTTCACAATAAAACTTCTGCCATTAGACTGAGTAGACAAAATCCAAAATCCATAATTGTTCAAAGCTGGGTAGAAAAGACCGGTCAGGGACTTAACAGGTATTTAGCCCTCATGAGAATGATGAAATTGCAAAAGAATAGCCATTCCTTAGTCTCAAAACGCCTAGGCACAGAAGTATCTGTTGGGATAAATGGATCGTGGCAAGACTAAAGGTCTTGAAACGGTCCTAGAAGGTGATAATGTAAAAAATACTATCCTGCATTATGAGCGAAGAAGAGGTATTTACACAAATAAAATAGGCCTACAGCTAAAGCGTAAGTCTACGACTGATAATTCATTAACTTAGCACGTTTTTGACAAGAATAGATTTGAGAATCTAAGAAGATTCATCTGAGAATTTTAAAAAGGTCAAGAAAGATCTAGGCGTAGAAATAATTGTTAGGAAAAAACATATGATAGTGAATAATATAGGTCTTGAAGCAACCCAAATTTGTTGCAAAAGGTATTTTCGAAGATCACACTGCCTTTCCATGACGCACATATAACGGTTCTATAGGGACAAATCCTTTTATTAGACAGTTAAAACAACAAAAAAATCTCCGGATATTTCGGTCACATACCGATGGCCGTAAACAGCAGATAAACTAAAATAATACAAATAAAACATCGACAAATACCTCTTCGTATTATTTTTGTTTATCTGCTGAGGATGGCCACTGGGAATGTGGCCATCCTCATGTCAATAATAAATTAAGTTTGCTAGGAAATAGAAACCTGAACATTAATAGAGTCTGATACAAATATATGTTAAATAAAATAAATACATATCAAAGTTTACACGTTGCAACCTGCACACCGGGGTCTCGACTAACAGGGGCCAGTTGAAAACAATTGAGATACATAGGTAAACTTTGACTTCTGGACGTAAAGTGAAAATTAAATAGTGACCTATCTACTAAATTTTGAGTTATAGAGGCAATTTTCGGATCACTTCGACTTACAGAGATAAAATGTAACCACAAAATTATTTCGAGTAATGTATGGTTTTTCTTCAACTTCGACAGGGTTTTCCAAGGAGGGTTTTAAACAATTCGAGATATCGAGGATTTTGAGTTATGTAGGTTCGAATTATCGAGGATTTCAAGTTATGGAGGTTCGAGTTAACGAGAATTTTCTATTGATGTGGAATTTATATTTCTAATCTTTGGAAATTATTTGTATTATTTTTATTAAGACAATATCTAAGCAATGTCATTTTGGATAATATTACAGTTTTTATTATATAGTATGAACTTTTTTAGGGTGGAATTTATGTCTTTCAAATATTTGATTATTACTCCGCAAGTGGTCTTGTTCTACTGTGGATTGCGTTTTTTGAAGCATTTGCAATTGGCTGGGTCTACGGTGCTGACCGATTCGTGAATCATATGCAACACATGATTGGCTACGAGATCTCATCGTGGATGAAGCTTTGTTGGAAGTACCTGACGCCAGTTTTAATGCTGGTAAGGCTTTAATTATATAAAGCCTCAAATCAAAGCCGGATTAATCAAAGTCCTATGACTAGCCCAATATATACTTTCTGAGTCCATAAAGTACAAATTCTTAGAGAAATAACCAAATGAATATATCATAAAAAGAAAAAAAGTGACTGAGTGGTTGTATTTAAAATTATATTACCATACCGATGTTGTCATATAAATCTATGAATAAATTTATTTATTCATAATTAAATTTGTGAAAAAGTTGACAATTTGAAACCAGAATTTGTTTCCCGGAAAGGATCTTTTACTTTGCGTTCTATCAGGTCCAAAATCGATGCACTTTTGGAGCTGCATCTGGCAACTGTGACTTTAAGTAAGCGTGGATATTAGAGTGACAGTTATAAACATTTTTAAATCATTATCTTTGATCGAATAAGAATTAAAATTAATAAAACACCATTATTAACTTTATTTTCACTTAATCTATTGAATTTTCTTATTGTAACGCTTTTAATGCTGAAGAGTAACGTTAGATGGCAGATAAGTTTTTTTCTAAATTAGTCTAACTTTCCATCCTATTACATATACTCTTTGAGAAAAAACTCTATAGAGTTTAAATTATACCCGTAAATATTTTAAGTGCTCTGAAAACTTCAAACTGATAATAAATTTGGCATTCAGTTAGGGAACGTATATTTCAGTAGATATTTTTGGACCTTTTTCCTTTTAATGATGTGAAAAAAAAATATAGTGACAAGCTCATAAAATTAAAACTTGGCAAAAATATAAAAATGTGCTAAGAATTGTGTTTTGTTTGCACGTATGTTTATAGTTGTAACAGAAAGTAGGGTATAAAATTTGGGTGTATAGGAAAAATATTAATTTGGTACTTTAACCCAATGATGTTGTACACGCAGGGGTGATAAGTGAATATTTTGGAAAATTTGCTTCAAAAATTTTGACAAACGTATCTAGTTGGCTAAAACCTTAATGCCGCTTGCTGATTTTAAACTACAAGTCAGAATTTTCAAAAATAATAGAAAAAAAAAAGGAATTTAAAATCAGTTATTGGTCAAACTCAGGATAAGCCTGATGTATATCACAGGGCGTCAATTTTAGGCGGGCTACCTATGCCATGCCCCCCCCCCCATAAGGGCCAAAGTCCAAAAAAAAATTTATAAATTAAAACATGGTATAAAATTATGTAAAAAGATTGTAGGGGGGTACCGAAAAAAGGCCAAACTACCATCAGTAAATGCTTTAATCAAGATGTATCATTTATCGATTAACATTCATGAGCATTTTCAACTTAAATAGAGACATGGCAAGATACCTATCTCTGTGAGGCTACAAGTTCTATGATTGAGAAAGATATAGGTGCTATAATACACCTAGATTTGTGCACCTACACACATGTGCGTGTGCAATACATAAGCAGCACATACTCACATTCATACCCCTTAAGTTTAGACTTAATTTTGTGGAAAAAGTAGGAGCTCAGATTAAAAAGAGCCTCTGAGGCCCAACTCCCTCATGAGACTAAAAGGTTAAGTCAAAAAAATCTTTGTCTCGAGACAAATTTATGAGGCTCTTGATCTCATTCCTACCCTCATAATACAAACCACAGTAGAGGTAAAACACAGTAGCGAAAATTCCTATACTCTCCATTGAGGATTTTTGACACACATCTAAAACCACACAGGCTTCATGACCCCGCCTTCGCGCACGCGCAATGACAAATGTCCCTGATGGAAACCCAAGTACTAATTGAGACTATAACTCTGATGGTTTGGGAAACTTCCCAAATTGTGCGCTATGAAATGTGTGTCAGTTTGGAGAAATATTTCGCTACTGTATACTACCTCTATTGTGATACAAACTGAGTAAACTCTAATAGGAAGCTAGATAATTATGAGCTGTGTTGATTGTGACCTCATATAACAGACACAAATTTTTAATGGCAAAATTTACGCTAAGGAGGAGGAACAGGTGATGGCCTTATAACTGTCAATGGCCATATTTTGTCTTTAACAATGGTAGCGACACTCAAGGGGGTTTGGCAGTCTTAATTAGTTGCAACTATTACACCCAAGTGCCGTAGGGAGGGTCACCAGCACATTTATTATTGTATAATGCTATTGTTATAATATTTTATATAATGCTTTAGTTTTAAAGACTGTTCACTGTGTTTTGCAATAAAAACCATGAAAAATATGAAGAAATACAATTCATGATTCAAATGTGTGCCTTTTAATCAGAAAGGCATAGTTTTGGCTCAAAGAAATGGGTCCCACGAAAATTTCATAAAATATTACTTAGTATAAACTTTTGCTCGGCTTTGCAACGAAATACAAAGAAAAATACAATTCTCTAAACCAAATGTATGGCCTAGTCTTGGCTCCAGGAATTGGGCTATCTCCATTAAAAACTCTCAAAGATACTAAAAACTCTCAATAGAATAGATTATTATAAAATGCTTACTTATATTGAGTAATTCGTTAATTTTTATTTTAGGTTATCATTTCTGGTTTTTTGATCAACTACAAGCCATTGAAGTACAATAATATGTACGAGTATCCCCTATGGGGTCATGCTATTGGCTGGTCTCTCGCCCTGGTATCCATGGCCATCATTCCAGCATATATTGTTTATGCTTTCCTAACAACAGAAGGATCTTTGAAAGAGGTACATTTGACGTTTCCCAAATTATTGCAATTTGTATTGCAACTTTTTCGTAATTTTTTTTTTTTGTAATTTACTATTTTATTGTTTATAATCAATTCGTAAAATGCAGTGAGATGATGAGCAAATCAAACCAGAGACGGCATGAAATCACATCTAAAAAAAAGTACAATCACTAATGCAACGGCGTAAAGCCATGCTTACAGTCGCTGGGCTGATACTTCAAAATTCAAGCGCTGGTTTTGGTGGTTGTCAGGGTACCTCATTTTATGGCCTGGTGCCTGTAAAATAACATTCTTGCGTAAAAAATGTGTTTTTAACAATTTTTTGCCGCTATGAACGATTTACAGTCCAATCGTGAAATACCATATGAGGATAGACAAATCCAACCAGAGAGGACATGATATTTAGCAATTTTGATGTGCTCAGCAGATATACGTAAAAAAGCACAATCACTAAAAGAACATTCTTTGTCTCAGACGCTAGTTTCGGTGTTTGTCATCGTTCTCTATTTGATTATGCTATACATCGTAAATTAACATTCCTGTATAAAAACCATTGAAAATCCCGTCCATTTTAACGTATTATTTGATGATTTTCTAGAAAAGATGTTTAATCAGTGTTGAGGGGTAGCTCTCCCTAATATCGTTGTGTAGGGGCGAGTACGCTTGCCAAGGGAAGCAATGGGTAAATATTTTGATAAAATTATTAACACATGCCAGTCAAAACTCACTGTGTACTGCAAAATTACGGAGCGACATTACCATATGAATTGTTCATGGTATATTTGAAGGTAAAATTCTCAGAAGTTTCCCAGGAATGCAACATTAAAACTTAAAACAACCAGAAATTATTACGTGTATGATGGGGGTTGCCCCCCGTCAATACCACGCTCTTTACGCTAAAATTTCTTTGTAGTACTTTTAAAAGATCCATTTATTGTTATTAAACGGACTTTGTGTTTTAGGAGATACGAGATAAGATATTTATTTCAAAAAAGGAGTCATTCTTAAAGAATTGGGACAAAATTCGAACTTTAGCGTAAAGATTGAGGTATTGACAATAGGGTGAACCCCTCATAAACGTAATAATTTCTGTCCGTTTAAGTTCTAATGTTGCTCTTTACTTTCAGTGGAAAAAACTTTTTTTTTATATTTAATTTCTGATCGTTTTTTAAATAATGCTTGGAAGTCCGGCGCCCCCTTCATAGAAATGTGCCTTCCCCCATGAGAAACTTCTCCATAAAAATATCCTCATACACAACCCCGACCCCCCCCCCCCCCAACCGTAAAAATACCCCCTAACAACGTCTATATACCTCCCAAAAATCAATACTATATGTAAACAATGGGCAAAGTTTATAACTTACAGCCCTTCCCCCCGGGACAGTGGAATGTTAAGTTATCCTCAAAGACATAGTTATTAGATTTTTTGACTATGATAAACATAATGGCTATCTCAAGATTTTGATCGGACGATTTTGAGAAAAAGGGCGCGGGTGGGGACCTAGTTGCCCTCCAATATTTTTGGTCACTTAAAAAGGGCACTAAAACTTCTAATATCCGTTCGAATGGAACCTCTCCCGAACTTCTACGATCACTGGTTCGATTTGATCACCCCTGGGGGAAAAAATAAATAAATAACACACACCCGTGATCTTTTTTCTGGCAAAAAAAGCAAAATTTTACATTTTTGTACATAGGAGCTTGAAATCTCTAAAGTAGGGTTATCTGGTATACTGAATCCGATGGAGTGATTTTCAATAAGATCAGTTGTTGTTTTGGGGGTATTTACCCTCTTTTTCAAAATTTGGCAAATTTTCTCAGGCTCGTAACTTTTGATGGGTACCATTAAATTAGATGAGTTTTACATATTTTGAATAAGCATCAAAATGTCGATTCTTTTGATGTATCTATTGTTATCAAGACTCAGTTTCTTAGGGTTTCGGTTACTATTGAGCCGCATCGCTCCTTGCTTATAGTTCGTTACCATGAACTGTTTGATAATATTTTTTATTTAAAAACGTATATATATATATATATATATATATATATATATATATATATATATATATATATATATATATATATATATATATATATATATATATATATACTATTTTTTCTGCTATTGACTATTTGGTCATTTATAGTCAAAATAGGGTAGGGGGATAAACGAATCAAACCGGAGACGTCATGATATTCAGTAATTTAGATATGCTCAGCAGATTTACGGCAAAGGTAAGGTTTACTGATTTACAGCAATATTATCCGTGAATCTGTTTATTTAATTTAAACTTATTTGTATACATTTAAAATTTATTTATTTTGTTTATTTAATTTATCTTTTTTATTTTAATCAGAATTTACCAGTCGAAGGAACAGATTTTTCCTCGCTTTTGAAACATAAGCGAACCAAATATCCTCTCATAAAAGGCAGTTTTATTGGGGTACATGAAATCTGGGTGCAAAAGCATTATCATTTTCATTTAGTCAATATTGACGAATTGTTGATAGCTTGAGGCTGCTTTAATTTATTTGTCACGTGAAAATGGAAAGTATTTCTTGTGGTTTGGAGAAGGATAAATAAAAAAAGGCAACATATTCGAATATGTTTACATATTAAGCAAAGTATATATTAAACAAAGTATACATATATAGTATACTGAATTCATAATCGGTAAAGCGTCATAATATATTTTTGAAGGGGTCGAATTGAGGATTGTATTTTAAGACCAGAGGTCTAGACAGACGTAGCATCTTTTTCTGTCATTTAAAATCAAATATGTTCTAAGCACTGAGCTGGCTTTTTCACAGGTCAGGCAGCATTTTTGGTTTTTACGCGTATTCTAAATTGTAAAACCCAGATGTTCAAAAAAGAAATATGCATGCTAAGTAAGGTGGGCTTAACCCTTTATAGAAATCTTTAAACCCAATGCTTAAAAAGTTTGATTTTTTTTTGTTTTTTTTTTTAATAAAAAAAGAGAGAAATACTCTCTAAGCTAATAAAAGCTGAAACTGGTATAAAACTCGAAGTAAATTCATAAGTCGATATCTGGCGATAGATAGGTTCATAATGATTAAATGCAGCTGTTTTTAGATAGTAAAAACGGCAAGTCCTGTCCTTACATTGGCAATTGCATATAGATGAATATTATATTCCTTTGCCATTTATTGATTATAAAACGAATTATAAAAATTAGTCATGAACAGTTAAGTTTGTTCTGCCCTTAAATGGGTCATTAGCACAATTCATAACTTCATGTATAGCAGCGTCCTTAACAACTATTTTTTGCTACAAGTTTAAGTATATAATTCATATTTGTATTTCATTGTATATATCATTTTTCTGTAAATTTCGTACATTGTTTTGTTAGGTTGTTTTTACTGTTTAAATTTATTCATCTTAAAAGATTTTTCAGCCGTTTTTGATTCTAATTTGATATCACCTATTGTTTTCGAATATCCGAATATCTGTTTTTGATACTAATTTGATATCACCTATTGTTTTCGAATATCCGAAATTGATTCCCAGTATCAGAGCTGTGGACGGTAAAGTTTAACCATTCAAGAATTGTTTTGTTTTCATTTTCAACCACTAGAAAACATAAAATTTATGTTTAACCATTCAAGAATTGTTTTTGTTTTCCTTTTAAACCACTAGAAAACATAAAATTTATGTTTAGCCATTCAAGAATTGTTTTTGTTTTTCTTTTAAACCACTAGAAAACATAAAATTCATGTTTAACCATTCAAGAATTGTCAGGAAAGAATAAGAGAAGAAAAAGGGAATAAAATAATAAATTAAGACTAAAACATAAAATCACTGATTTTTGAAGTGAATTACGGATCTGAAGTACGAGTCTTCTACCCACCCGCCATCGCCTGAATCGAACCTTTGAGGGGCTTCTGTCTGAGAGATATACAATTTTCAAACTTTGTAGTTTTCTAATTTAACTTTTAAGTTGTAGTTTTAAGGTGTAGTTTTGTAATTTAAGGTTTAAGGTGTAGTTTTGTAGTTTAAGGTGTAGTTTTGTAATTTAAGGTTTAAGGTGTAGTTTTGTAATTTAAGGTTTAAGTTGTAGTTTTGTAAGTTAAGGTTTATGTGTACAGTGAATTATGCGATTCTGTGGCACTGCTGTGCCTTACACCGAAAAGAAAGACATTTTGTTGGATTCATTAGTTTCAGGTTCACTGAGCTATAACTATGATACAGCTTAGATTTTTTCTTAGAGGATAATCTGAAATTCCTTTAAAATAAGAAAAATACAATAGTTGGAAACAACAAAGCAAGTTCAAAATTTTTAATTTGACTGATAAATAAAACAAATTTTTTGTAACTGAATGATAAAATGATATAGCTGAGTGATTGGCAAATCTTTTGTTGTAATATTAAAACCACAAGATTGGACAACAGGACTACAAATAACATACCAAAAATATTCACAGGGAACACATAAAAAAGTGTTTTGAAAAAAAAGCACTAAAATGGCTTGAGTTTGGGTCAACCCTTTTGGTGTATTGCTATCCGCGGTCTGAATTGGCTTGGAATCTCAAAAATTTGATGCTAATATATTTAATAAGCAATTACACTGAATTGCACGGAATCACAATCGTCTCTCGGAAAAGACTTTCTTTGGCGTTGAATCAACCTCATATATTAAGCCAAAGAAATGAAAATTTAGAAAAAAAAAAAAAAGATTCAACTGAGGAATAAAGCGGCGCGATTTTCACCTCAAGCAATTTATTGAGTTGTACCACAGCAATTAAGCCCCCCTTCAGACTAAATCTTCACTTCATGTTATATTATACGATCACCAGAAATATAGTTATTTCATTTTTACCAATGCTGCTGTTAAACTAATTTTAGTCATAGCTCAAGATGGTTGCATTTGTGTTCAAAATGCATTCTTTTCCAAATACGACTATTTACACTTATATTATTTACAGCAATAGAGCGTTGATTTTTAAAACGTATTTGCCTTCGTTGCTTACTATACAATATGTAGATCGATATGTCCTTTGAATGGTAAGTAGATTATATTTATTCTCAGGAACTGTTTTATTGATGATTATGTTTGATTTATTTTGGCATAAATTGAATTTTATAGTAGATTTTAAATGTCATCGAGTAACAATTCTAGAAGAATTTTACCTTTTTTTTTAGTCCAAAATTATCTCATGAAAAAATGTAAAGTAGGAATTTTTATTGGGAATAGTTGTCAGCTTGTAAGCAGAAGAGCTGCTACATGCTAATTATTTTAGTATCCGGTAATTATTTCTAGTGTAACATTTTTATTCTTATGTTTTTTAAAACTTTGTTTTATAAAAATTTTAATTATTATAATTATAATTTATTTTACAATTCGAATTATAATTTACTATAATTATAAATTATTAATTTTATAAAATTTTATTTATTACGATTTTAATAAGCTTTTTTAATTTTTACATAGACAACTGGAAATAATGAAACAATTTCCTAACCTGCATATTTTTCTAACAAGACCACAGAAGTGACTTCCTACCTATGATTTCTTGGTACCGGAATTCTGAAGCAGAATTCACAATTCAATATTTTAAAAATGTCTGCATGAAATCAAAGTAGATTTTTCAAATTTTATGTAATAAAAAATAAAACTTGAAAATAAGGCAGTGATTCTTAATCAATGAAATCCATTTGGAGATACCCTGTTGAGACAGGAGCCAGAAGCTGAGGAGAGAGGACTAGATCTTTCAAAGTTGTGGTTTGTTGGGCTTGCAGTAACTTAGAGTTTAACAGCCTTGCTATAAGACAAACAAAATAAAAAGTAGCCAAATTTGAGTTTGACAAATTAATAAAAGAGGTATATTGCTACTATTTTATTTAACTGAGAACATTAGGGCTAAAAATAAAATTAGAGATGCTCAAAATTTGAAAATAAAAGGGTCACTGCATTTCGAAAATAGTTCCTGACCGCTGTGTGTAAAAATGTGAAAAACCCGAGAGAGACTACAGGCCGTTGACTTAACTTGGATCTACTGGGGAGACATCTTTTCTGGAGGCTAAAATTCGTTCTCTCATTGTACTGAGTATGTCTTCTAAAAAAATAAAAAACAAAAAATTAAGAAAAATAACGTGACACTGACCAAAAGGGCTATTATTCGTTAGATGGTCGTTGAAGAAGTGATGATTTATCATTCCATTTTATTTCTAAATACTGAACGTAGCCTACCCCTCCCCGCTGAATTTCGGTGATTACACTTGTGACAAATTACGATTCCTGTAAAGCCTAAAGAGGTGAGCTCTTCCCACTACAAAAGGCATCCAAAAGATTGTACATGCCCCCCCCCCTAAAAAAACTACAAAGGTTCATTTAAGCCAGCAGATCATCGGGGATACCGTTAGAGCAGTGTCAGGGGATATCGTTAGAGTAGTGTCAAAGATGGATAAACTACATAAAGAGAATATTAGAAATTGACTTAGCACCTCTTTAAACTAAGAGATTTAATAGACACTGAGAATACCTTTATTTGGTAGTCTGGATGTGCTTTGAGGTAGTATGCGTACTCAGCATTTTCAACTTTGGTGTGTTAACTAGAATTCATGCCTATTAGTGCGGCCCTCTCTTTTGATAAAATGCTAGACGGCAGTGATATTTACTGAAATGGAATTTGTTCAAATTATTTGCCTTCGCATTTATCTACGATTATAACATTAGAAGCGAACTGAGGGCCACTAGATGGTACTAGTAACGTTGTGTCTGGTTGGAGTTACTAGTCCAACTACTCTAGTATAGTTTTTGGAGTAAAAACGAGCTACCTGTAGTGGACTTGTGATTCCCTCTTGCGATGGAAACCTTATCGCAAACAAAGGATGAACAAAGGCCTATGCTAAACAAAGGATCCTAACAAAGGATCTAGAAAAAGTATTTGACCTACTGGACTGACTATACTTCGACCAATTACGGTAATCAATTGATTTTCTTCCAGAGGATTCGCTATCTAACCACTCCCCAGTTGGACCTTCGTCCTGAAGCCATCGCAGAGCAAAGCAATGGACATTTGGAACTCACTATAATTAAGTAATTTGTACACTTAAATTTGACAATTAAATTAGAAAATAGACAAATTTTATTTTTAGAAATTTGACTAAAAGTAAACGTTTTTATTATTTATTTAGTTACACGAATGTTAGCATTTTGAAAGTTGCGATTTAATGTCGGTATTCTATTTTCTTGTCCAGGCTTTGGTCTTCTTAGAAGGTTGAAATATATAATATTTAATGATGAACATTATATTAAATTAATTGTTATCTATTTATTGTTTAATCGTGCAGGTAATATCAATGTGTATCCTAGTTTGATGCCAATTAATTTTGACAATAAAAGTCTGACGTAGTCTCGACATTTTAGATATTTAAATCGTATGTGAATTGCAAATAAATATAATTCATGTTTAAACTGAATTTGAAAATAATATTAAAATTTAAGAAGTTTAGGTTCAGGAAGTGTAATGACTTTCTTTGGTTTTGTTTTATGCAGAACTCGTAGGCTAACCGATTTTCGTCAGGCTATTTTTGGGATGCGCTGCGAAGATCCATGAAGCAGCATAAAAAGGTGAAAAGAGTTTTATCAAAAAAGAGTATCTGTTAGTTTACTGGGTAAATTGGAAGAAAAAAAGGAAATTCTTGTCCAAACCCTCTATGTTAATAAGTGTGCTTTAATTCCGTTGGTTCAGTTTGGCGAAGCATTTTGGCAAGCCAATCACATTAATTCTTATTTCTAAGGTGAAAATAGCCACGTCCTTTTAAAACCATGTTTACTAATACTTCAGGTTGATACTGCTAACCGACGAATGTGACTGGTAAGGAAATTTAATTTCTGGAGATAAAAATAGTATCGCCTTTTGATAACATGATTGGTTCTTTTGAGTGAAATATTAAGCCAGTAAAAACAATGAGCAGTTTTGAGCAGCATTATTTGAGCAAGACCACTCTCAGTGATGCAACCTTAAAATGCTGCAACACACAATGATGGTATTGGTTGAGTTTTCATGAGTTTTAATTGGTTGCGTTTTCATTGGTTGAGTTTACAATTCTCTGGAATGCATACATTCTCAGAAAAGTAATCGTCAGGATTCTAACATGATTAGTTGTTTCTGCTCTTTTCTAAATTCTAGGAATCCTAGAATCTAGGAATGTTTTTTAAATTCTATGAAATAATCCTAATGGTCTGTTGAAACTGAAATTTGGTCAATTCGGGCATTGCTATATGAATGACGGACTGGGTAGCTTCAAAGTCTTCTGTCAAAATAGTTCTTCAATAATGATTGTTTTTTGTAGGTTAGGAGGTTTTAGCAGGTTTTATTTGACAACACTGGACATCTGCTGGGTTTTATTTCAACAAATCAGATGATTTTGAAGTTAAAGTATTTTTTGTTAAGTTTCAAAGCAAAACACAAGTGACCAATTAGGATATATTTTATTGCTGGTTCACCCCTTTGCCCCTTCTTGTTCCGAAATATCAAAACATTACAATGTTTTTTTTGTGTCTATTTGTGCTTTTGTGTCAAATTTTGCCGAGTTCTACAATTTTTCTTTGGTGTTAGTAAGTGTATTTTGGATACAAAACAGTCTACATCCCTAGCTACGTCAGTCATAGGGGTTAATAGACCAAATTGATAAGCTACCAGTTTTTTTAGGTTTGTATTGACTTGTTTTTCTGTTGATGAAATAAGCAGCTCATTGATTGGTTATATTGTATTTCAGTGGTTTTTAGGATTACTTATTGTATATATTGGTCCATTTTTCCTTTTATTCTGTTTTTATTTTAGATTCATTTCATTAAAAAAAGATTATGGATCCAATTCTTTCTGTTTTTACGCCGAAAACGCCTTGTTGTATTCAGCTGAAATATTTGTTTGACTCATTTTTTGTTCTAGTAGTTTCTTACTATGACCTCCGTGAGGAGTGAAATACCAGCGGTGTAAAAACTTCACCCAAGAGCCATTATTACTTTAAAACTTTGTGCAAGGCCATTTAGGTAGGCTTTTCTTCAATGCCAGGGGTTAAAAAATCTTTTTGTTTTATCAAAAATTCGAGATCCAATTGGATTTTTTTTTCAAAGTGGTTTTTTACATGGAGTGATTACTATAGGCTATATATTGCTTCATTTTTTTCTTTTATTCTATTTTTCTTTTAGGCCCTTTTTCCAACTTATGAATCAAATTCTTTCTCTTTTTTAACGCCGAAGACACCTTGATATGTGTAACCGAAATATTCGTTTGACTGATCCCCCCCCCGTGGTTTCTTACTACTGAGCATTGACCCGTTGTTCTTAAGATTTACTTCTTTGTTTTTATTTATGTTTACTTTTAATAAATAATCGACCACAAGGTATTGCAAACACTGGTTTGAATGAGAAACTAGATTCTTGGAAACAGTGGTGTTTGAACATTCCGTTGTGTTATCAACTGTTCAATGCTCTGAGAATAGTTTAGTCTTTGACCTGAATGTTTCTTTGCTAAGGCAAAGCAGGCTTAATATTTATATCACAAACTAGCAATCACTCGGGGAAACGAGCCTCAGAGACAGATAGACTGTCAACAGGAGTTTCAGGAGAGTTTTTATCAGATAGCAATGGGTTTCTGACGTAGCTGAAGAATACTACTGCTAACAACTCACTGCAGCACCAAGCCGCCTAAGGCCAACAAAGCTGCGTACGCTCCTCCTCCATCCCAATATACCCAATATATCCTCCCGACCCCTCCGAGGAGGACCTGCTTTTCGTTTAACCCTAGAAGGTTAACTGAAAAGGACAATCTTTGGAAATCTGTCATCCTTCGTCCACAGAATGTACCACAGCCATCTCAACCTTTCTCTCATTATAGCCCTAGAAAGCAGAATTGAACCACACTTTTCTTAAAGCCTACTGTTTAAAATATGGTTAGTCAGTCAGGTACCCAAAACAGTTCGTAGGTAGTTTCTCTAGCAAACATCTAGAAAATCTTCTTCCGTTTTTTGAAGCGCTCATGCTTCAGGACCATACTTGATCACTGTAGCTTCCAATCTTGGTTCTAATCTTGGTTCGCAGAGTTATCTTCCTATCCTTAAAAACTTTTTTCCACTGTGAAAAAAACACATAAAAATGTAAAAAAGAATGTAATGAAAAATGCAAAAAAAAGTGCTATGGTTAAGGTAGGATGCTATGGCCGTGGCTAAGGTATGGTTAAGGTAGCAGTTGTTTGTGTGTAGAATCAGAAGCTAAGCAGGATTGTGTCTTGTCCCCGTTTATATGGATTATTTCGATGAACTTTGTCAAAAACAATACGGTAAATACTAAGAAATAGCATTGACTCAATTGGGAAGGTAAAATTGCCCACGATTTATATTACGCAGCCGATTTGAGTTTCCTTGAAAAAAATATTAGTAACATCAATGAATTTCTGAAGGTCCTCGAAGTTTAGGTGCAAGAATAGGTTTCAAAATTAATGTTAAGAAGACTGAAAGGCATAGACTAGAAATAAATGAGCGTGAAACGGTGATGTTAGATTCTAGAAAATCGATCAAGTGGATAGCTTAACTAATCTGGGTAGTTTTACTTATCGGTAAAGACGGTGGATACAGTTAAGATGTAAAAAGCGGAATAGCTAACAAATGGCGTTTTCTTTCACGGATAATTTTTTTTTTTGTAAGAATGGGAAGATAATCCTGGGAACTAGAATTACAATATTGAAAGCCCGAGTAATGACACTGGTTCGGACACGTGAGTACTTCAAAGCTGAGGAAGATTTCCTAAATGTTTTCCATAAGAATTTATAAGGATAGTTTCAGATAATCGAGTGACTGACCGAATATTGAACTATGGTGTGTAAAAAGAAAAGAAAAGAAAAATGTTGCTCGATTCCGCTTTGTAAGGTTGTAATGAAACAAAGGCTAACAAGGCTAGGCCACGCAATACAGATCAAGGATGACGCATTGGCAAAGGTTGTTATTTTTGGCAATCCATTGGGGCTAGAAGAAAAGCAGCTCATCCCTGGATAGGACGGGAATTAGGTCACAAAGAAGGAATCAAATAAAATATGAACTTCGAGGGAGGGGATAAAGAGTGACGCTTTGAATAAGTTGAAGTGGAGAAGGAGTGTCTGCTGCTCTGCTAGCTTCGGGCAGCTTTGTGCTGCAGTGAGTTGTTAGTAGTAGTTTTTCAAAAGGTTAGATTTCATTTTCACTGCACTTTGTACATGAATAATGGCTTTAGGGAAATCTACTGTATTTTCTGGTAGTTTGACAAATTTGCCAAATAATTCGTGGCAATGAACTGTAAGTAAGGAGTGACTAGAGCTAGTAGCAGCCAAAACTGTAAATGGGAGTTTCGATAAGAATATATACATTTTAATTTCTCTGCTCATAAGAACTCATCAAAAGTTACGGACCTGAAATATTTACTTGATTTTGAAAAATGAGAGGAAAACCCCTAAAAGAAAGTGATCTTGATGGAACTTAACCATTAAATTCATCAAATCAGAGCACAATCATAGTTGGAATGGGATACAAATATTTTCCGTGATACCTCAATAATGGGAGGCCTAATTGATGTGGATTTGCTTTAAGCATCATTTTTTTCAGTTCAAATGTTTTAAAAGGAAACCGTTTGAATATATTTTGAACTCGTAAATTTTTCAGCATAGCACTATACAACTCAAGTGTAAAGAGAGGGTGTCTGCCGAAATAATTTCTGTTCGTTATAAGTTGTAATTTAGCTCTTCTGTTTAATTTGAAAAAAAAACTTGTTTTTTTATTTAATTAGAAAATAAGTAGAAACTGTAAATTGTACTTAATAAACAAAAGCTGTTTTAAATTTGAGATGTTAGCCTTATAGTAACTCTTTTTAAAAAAAAAAACACCATAAAACCCAATACTATTTGACTTTTCAATATCAGAGTCAGTGACCAGTCAATTATAACGGTTTCGAAATGGAAGAAAATAAAGAATAAATTTCATGGACGCGAAACTAACTTAGGGTTGCTGTGAAATTAACTTAAGTGAAATTAACAGTGTGAAAGTTTAATTAAGGCTCTTGAACTGAACAACAACTTTTAAGCTTAAAATTTGCGACTGGCAAATCAGAAACGATGGTGCCAATTCATGAAATATGGAAGAGGGTAAAATTTTTTTGTCGATTTTATAAAACTGAAAATACAAATAAAAAGCTTGAGCGTTTGATTAGTTATAATGCAAAAATGCGTTTTTTTTATACAAAATCTATTATAACCCCCTTGTTTAATTGACTTTCTTAATATGAATTAGGATTTAAGGCATGATTTTCTGAATTTAGAAAAATGCTTGGAACAGCAATTTTAATATCATTATCATAATGATATCGTTATTTAATATCAATCTTATATAATCAATTTTAATATAATACCTCCAGAATGAATCTGGCCAAAGGTATGAAAAAATACAATTAGTTGGCAATAATAGTCGGGAACAAATTAGGGCCTTTTTGGCTAACAAACTAACAAATTACCAGTAGAACAAAGGAATTTTGAAAACTGGCATATGAAACTGAATTGTCGAATTTGTACTGCAGAATGGCAAAATAAATAAACCTCGCCATCCAAGAGCCACGAGCCATTTAAATCTACAATACAGATCCACAATATCTGAATTTAGTTTATGTTCATAAATATAGTTTATAATTGTCAGATCCTGATCACTAATTCAGATTATAGTTTATAATTCGGATTACGAGTTTACAATCTGGTTTGCCAGCGGGAAGGGTTTGTTGATCGATGTTCTTCAATCACTTGGAAATTGAATTACAATTTGTGCTATTCGTGGATACAACTACGCAAGTTCGTGATGATGTTGCTCTCAGGGTACCTTTTTATTATCGTGTTTAAGTAGAAAAATATCCAGAAATTAGAGTTATTCTGGGGGAAGGTATTTTCACTTTTGCCTCTTGAATATGTTCCTGTCACTCTCTTCTCCTGCGCTCAGAAAGCTATTGTTATTATTGTAAAACAATATAACTTTGAGGGAGTCACAGGATCCACATCTGCCTCTTTCGTGTTAGTATTAATACCTAACCAGCAAAATGAAGACACAGAAATGACAATGAACAGAAGAGTTATGAGGACAAAGGAGGGGAATGCCAAATCAAACATAGTAAAGTCTGCTTATGTTTATCAAAGACAAACTGTACAATCTGTTATCCAGACTGAAAAAGACTACTTTAAGCCTTCGCAGTCATATGGAAAATCAGGTTGATGATTGGAAAATGCCTGAGTCATGATTCTCATGAACTCATGAACCGAAAATGCGGTTCTCATGAAATGGATATTCGGTACCAGGTCGGTGCTCTTTAAGGTCTTTAAGGTGTTCTTTAAGGACCTGAAAGCACCTAAAGTCTGTATAGTAGCTTGCTAACACGGGTAATCAAGGCAATCCAATAAACTGGATTTCAGTTTTGACAATTTTTCAATTAGGCTCCAAAGGAAGGGTAAAATTTCTACCGCATTTTCTACAGTTACATTTATGGATCTTGGGGAGGGGGGGGTGCTAGATAAACAAATATTTTTCCCCTGTTTCTTCAATACATATTATTGACTAATATTTTCCCAAGCGATTTTTGAAAATGATCCCGTTGGCTGTACTATCATGCTATCCACATTACTTTATTGATTCCCCTTAGCACTGACGTTAAAAATTTTTATATTAAAACAAAATCCCAAATACCTTTAAATTTCTTGGGTCCCACAATTAGCAAGTGGACTACCCCGACTTTCGATTCAAAGAGACCTGATCTGGTGACCGGAGTTCTGACTTAGTTTTACCGCTTAGTTATATTGAAAAGTAAGTAGGGAAATACATATTATGCGTGATAGGAGTAAAAATCTTTTCCGCTTATTCCTCTTACCAAAGGGAAATTGGTAAGATTTGAAGTTGGTTGAAGTTAAAGTACATACAAAACTGCGCAATAATACATCGAAAACTACTGGCATCATATTTTTTCACAAGTTCCCTTTGGTACTTGAAAGATGGCACCAAAGAGTATGTGTAACTTAAAAGATTGGAAACTGGCGCTAGTGTCGGCCAAAAATCTACGCCATGTAGCGTTTGGCAACATTTTGCACTTTCAAGCTTAATAGTCGTTTTTCTGTCAGGAACTAAGATCAGACACTTATTTATACACTAGTTTTTACCATATACACAAATTAAACTAATTATTCTTATTATCATAGTGAAAAAAAATGCTAAGTCTTGCCAAACGCTAGATGGCGTTGATAGTATTTTATGGACACTAGCACCAGTTCTTTCTCTTGTAAGTTACCCATATTTTTTGGATGGTACCAGCAATGGCCTCTAAAGGTTCTTTTCTGAGTTGAAAAGGGAGCAAAACAGGTTCTTTAGGTCTGGCTAACCAAACCGATTGATTCCACTATTCGAACCGTCATTCTGGTTAGATGCGTGGTGGTGGCTTTTTTTGCTCGTGTATTTCAATGCTTTTTCTGTATTATATGGTACTTATTTACGGAATAAATTTGCGGGATTGATCAGCAAAGTCAAGACAAGTCCAGATGACGCGTGCTCAGGCGTTGATTAAATAAAGTACTATCAGAAGAAAAAGCATTAAAAACCACTGAAATAGAGAGGTGGGGAAAGGGTCATATTTTTTATATGAAACAACTAGGAAGAGACAACTATATACCCTGTGACCATAATTATATCCACTTCAAGTCAAACACGGGAGGTGGACATACTCTAAGGATTTACTTAACTACCAAAAATTGTAGTAAGGTGGCAGGAATTTGAATTTAAGATCTAAAACCCCAGCGGCAAGCCAATGCTGCCAACCTACAGGACCGAGGAGAAGAAGTCATTCCTCTAAAAGCAAAGCGAAACGTACGAATCTAACCTTTGAATTCTCTATGCGTTCTTGCATCCTGAGTAGCAAGATATGCTAGTGGCAGTACAATACTGATGCCACTTGTTGATGTCCTGGGTGGCTTTGGACACACAGGCGGGTGTAATGTAAGGTAAGAATTAGCAAATAGAAGATTGGCGAACCAAACTTACAATATAGTCAAATTAGATGTAAATAGGTCATATAACGAAATAATTCCCGCTTTCTTTTGGCTAATCCCATTATTTTTGAATGCATGAGACAAGATTATTTCTGAGGATCTTAATTTGTAATTTTGTAATATGTGTGTTCAATATCTTTCCTTTACTCTCTTAGCCTTAACAATCAATATTAGGACTTTTTAGAGCACTCCATTACTCTCCGTCAGAACGCTATACAATGCATTAACTGGACAAATTATCGTAAGAAAAAATAAGCATGAGCGAGAGACTAAAAGAAACTCATGTCTAGCATACCTGTCATCAACCTGACACAGATTACCTATTAGGTTCCACCAAACATCTCACTTCAACATTATTGCAAATCTCAAAAGCCATCTGATCATATGATTTGCCTTCCTAAAGGTTGACGATATCCAATAACATTGTGCGGGTGGAGCGTTATTGAATCCATGCGCGGTCGGAGCGTTATCCAATCCAATGACATTTCACGGGTGGGTAAGTTTTGTTAGTTAGCCAATGTACTGGAGGAACACGGCGGGCCATGTATTTTGATGGGAGTAAGATATCTGCGTAAGCATCTATAATTTGTGACCCTGAATGAAAAGATACTTATATTTAATTATTCGCTTGATTCTCAATTTTCTCAGTAACAAGAGCCACACGATCGTTGGAGCTGGTTTATTTATTTCTTTTTTTAATCATTGCAGTGACTGAATGTTGGGCTTACGGAACTAAGCGTAAGCGTATAAAATCACACGATGAAAACGAAATGAATATGACATCGATTGTCCTTGATCGTTTACATGTTTTTAGCACTTCTACGTATTTAGATTTACTTACAGTAAATGGCATATTTTCTCAAATGGCACAAATCGATCACAAAATGGCACAAGAGCTGTACGAGACTGGGTAAGGTGAGTAATTTTGTATTCCATTTGATTTTCCCCAGTTGGGAACATTTTTTATAGGTTTTTTGGAATTAAAAAAAATATAATTTTTTCTAATTTAAAAAAATACCGTATTTTGGAATTTAGAAAAATACCGTTTCTAAATTGTAGTTGATTTTTTTTCACCTTGAAATTAAAATTTGGAACTCTTGATATATTTTTATAGCTGGATGAAATGGCGTTCAGAGAGTAATGGTTCCCGTAAACCGGATGCCATAACAATCAGGGCCGCTCAGAAGAGAAGTCCAGCTTATTGCCCTTACGGAAACCTCTTGCGCAAGACAATTTCAATCTTTTATGAAAGTATTTTAGAAGGCAACAAATTGGCTGTGGAAGTACAAAAGGCCTTTTTTGACATATCAGTCAAAATGAGTTTTACTAAACGATTCTACTGAAGTTAAATACTAAAGGAAGTTTTTTCAGCTGAAATTAAGGAGCAACATTAAAACTTAAAACGAACAGAAATTATTACGTATATGAGCGGTATTGCCCCCTCCTCAACACCTAGGTCTTCACTCTAAAGTTTTTTGGTACTTTTAAAGAAGCTCCTTATTGTACAAATTAAACCCTTGTGTTTCAGGAATTGTTCTTAAAGTATTGGGACAGAATTTGAACTTTAGTCTACAGAGCGAGGTGTTGACACCCCTCATATACGTAATAATTTCTGTTCATTTTAAGTTTCAATGCTGCTCCTTATTTTCAGTTAAAGAAACGCGTGTTATTTTTATATTTAATTTCTGATCGTTTTTTAAATAATGCCAGCAAATACGGCTCCACTTCCATGAAAGAATCCCCCCTGCCCAAGGATATAGCCTCTCGAAAATTCAATCCCGGTGAAAGTTAACCCTGGACAATTACCCTCATAAAAAGAATTTCGTTCATGAATTTTGGAAAATTCCCCCAGTGAAAAACTTCCCCTGACAACTCCACCCTCTTGAAACTTCACTCGCCATGGAAAATTCTTCCCGTGGAAAATCTTCCGAGCAAAAAATTCGCTCCCCTCACCCGAAAAATGTATGCATACTTCCCACTGACAAATACTACTCGTAAACAATGAGCAATTTTTATAACATAAAAACCTTTCCCCAGGGGTTGTGGGGGGGGGGGCATGCTATCTTCAAAGGCATAGTTATTGGGTGTTCCAACTACGCTGAAGGGTTGCACGATTTTGGAAAAAAAGGGGCGTGGAAGGGGGCCCAGCTGCCCTCCAGTCTTTTCGGTCACTTAAAAAGAACACTAGAGCTTCCAATTTCCGTTCGACCGAAACCTCTCCTGATATTCTAGGACCAATGGGTCGATACGATCACCAATGGGAAACAAAAACAAAAAAACAAACTAACACGCATCCGTGATCTTTCTTCTGGCAAAAACTACAAAATTCCACATTTTTGCAGATAGGAGCTTGGAACCCCTATAGGGTTCTCTGATACGCTGAATCTGATGATGTGATTTGCATTAAGATTCTTTTGCTTTTAAGGGGTGCTCCTCCTTTTTTGAAAATCAGGCAAATTTTCTCAGGCTCGTAGCCTTTGATGGGTAACACTAAACTTAATGAACCTTTTATATTTGAAATCAACATAATAAGCCTGTCCTCTGAAATATCTATTGGTATCAAAATTCCTTTTTTTTCGAGTTTCGATTACTATTGAGGCGTGTCGCTCCTTACTCACAGTTCGTTACCTTGAACTGTTTGATCAGGCACGCCCAATCGCTTGGTTTAATCAGAATGCACGTATCCGCATTCGTTCTCGATATATTCTTAATTTATAATTCACTCAAAACGCATTATAACCAAATTGTGACCAGTTTTACGCACCAAAAAGCGTTAGGTAGGCTACACGACGCTTCCACAGCCACGAAGATTATCACGTAAGGCCCACTGTTAGATGACCAGAAAGGCCCAATTGGAGCTCTAGAGAAATATGGAGGTATATTTTCCAGAACATTTTTTTGCTTCTCTTGATTATTTCTGAAAATGTCACTTAACACCTTTTGTATCTCCGCAGCCAAAATATAGACAGTTGGGAACTGTAAGTTCTTTATTTACGGGCTGCATTTCTAAAATTTGAATTGAAAATTGTGCTATATATAAAAAAGGCCATTAAACAGAGTGGCAAAAAGCAATGAAATTTTGTTTGTATAAAGCTGTTTTGGTGAAGAGCACTCATTATTGAACCCTTGAGAAAAAAAAGTCATAAAATTAGCGTAAAAGCGAGATTTTAAGGGGGCGATAACTCCCTCATATGTGTTATAAATCATATTTGCGCTAAGTTTTAATATCGCTCTTTATTTTCATTAAAAAAATATTTAATCTCTGTTGATTTCTTATATCGTTTTCAGAGTAATCTGAATTTAAATACCTGATACCTCCTTTGCACAAAATTTCATATTAAATTTCACGTCTTGTATTTCATAACACAACTTGGAGAACAAGTGCTCACTTATACATATTTGCTCTTCACAATAAGATAAGAGGCTCATATATAGGAATAAGAAGTTTCTCTGGAAAATTAGGAATTTTGAATATTTTCCCTTTTGGAAGGTACATCCATAATAAAAGGCTTAAAATAAGATCATAGGAAAAATGGGTGAAATAATCTTATTGCTCTTAAGTGGAAGGCTTATGTAAAATTATATACCTAGAAGGTAATTTTTCATTTTTGTTGTGAGGAGGGTCGACTTTGCCTCTCTCTCTGTGGAAGTTCCTGAGGTCAATTCACTTTACCCTCCACGGATATTAGGTTATGTCTGGACACAAAAGGCACAAATAGATAAGGATATTAGGATATAAGAATATTAATTCCCACCAGTTTGGCCACCACCTGATATCCCCTTCTGGACAATGACTTGATACTAAGAATTCAGGGTATGCCTTTTCTTTCCTTTTCTTTCCTGTTGCTCCAAAGCACAATAAAGTTTCAAAAAAAATGTCCCAAAAAAATGTCAAAAAAAGTTTAAAAAAAAATGTAAAAAATGTCCGTTAACATTATAATAGCTATTGGAAACTTGGACAATTTGAATTGGTTCTAACTGCGACAATTTAAACTGCTGGACAATATGAATTGGTT
>NC_142807.1:65876066-65951374 GCF_049724085.1 Artemia sp. Qi Xiang Cuo | reverse complement strand
CACACACACACACACACACACACACACACACACACACAAAACTTACACACACACACACACACAAACTTACACACACACACACAAAACTTACACACACACAAAACTTACACACACACACACACACACACACACACATACACACAAAAACTTACACACATAAACTTACACACACACGCACAAAAACTTACACACACACACACACACACACACAAACAAACACACACACACACTAAAAAATACAACCACAAACAAAAACTCACACACACAAAAACTTACACACACACACACACACACACACACACACACACACAAACTTACACATGCACATGAAAACTTACATGCACACAAAAACTTACACACACACACGAAAATTAACACACACACACGAAAAAATACACACACACAAAAACTTACACACACAAAAAAACTTACTCAGACACAAAAACTTACACACACACACACAAAAACTTACACCCACAAAAACGAACATACACACACAAAACCATACACACACACACACACACAAAAACTTACACACACACACAAAAAATAACACACACACACACAAAAACATTCACACAAAATAGAAAACATACGCACACATAAACAAATTCAAAAACGCAAACACACTTACACACACAAACACACACACACTAAAAAAAACAAAAACACGAACAATTAAGAAGACAAACGAACACTTACACACACACACGCACACGCCAAAACATACACACACAAAAACACTTACACAAACACACACACACACAAAAACCAACATATGCACACTAACACTAAAAAACACTAACGATCTTACATGCACACAAAAACTTTAAACCAAGTTTAAAAACATCCACGCACACACACAAACATACACACACACACAAAAACTAACACACACGCTCAAAAAAGGACAAGCACATATACACACACACACAAAAACTGACACATACACACAAACTGAAACAGACACACACACACACTTACACATGCACACTAACACTTACATGCACACAAAACACACACACACACACACACACATGAAAACTTACACACATACACGTCAAAACTGACACACACAAAGTATTAGACACACAAAAAACTTACACACACACACACACACAAAACAAACAAACGCACGAAAAAACTTACAATCAATAACAAGATAAAAAGCACAAACAATAATACACACACAAACAATTGAATACACGCACAAAAAAATACACACACACATACACAAAAACATACACACACACACACGAAAACAAAATCTAAGTGTTAGAGTGATAATATTTTTAATGGCTTGTTAATGGTTATGGTTAGATTAAGTATGGTTAGATTAAGGTAATGGTTATGGTTAGATAAAATTCTTAATGGTTAGATTAAGTTAGGTTAGGTTAAGTTAGGTTAGGCTAGGTTAGCCTACGTACGCGCGCGTACGTAGGCTAACCTAGCCTAACCTAACTTAACCTAACCTAACTTAATGTTACCTAACCTAACCTAATCATACACCTAACTTTTGCCTGTCTCTCACCTAACCTAAGCTAACCTAAGTGAAGCGTACGTGGGCTAACCTAACCTAACTTAACCTAACTTAATCTAGCCTAACCTAACCTATACTCGCCGGAAAAGGTTAGGTTAACTTAACATGAGCGCAAATTATAAGTTAACCTAACATAACTTAAACATGTAGAAATGTTTCTATTTATTTATTAATATTTATTTATACCTAACCTAACCTATTGTTTTGGAGGTTAGATGAACGATTTTGAACGAATGCCTTTAACAATAGAACGATTCCCTCATTTTCTAATTTAAAAATTTTAAGGGTAAATCCATAAGACAAAGGAGCTAAAATTTAATTTAAAATTAGAATAGAACTTAAAATTTTTCATCTCTTTGAGAAAAAAAAAGAACCAAAGCAGAACCCTTTTATTTTCTTGGAAAAATTAGAAGAGAACTTTGAAATTTTTATGTCTTTGAGAAATTAAGAACTGAAGTGTGAGCTTTTTTCATTTTCATTCACGTAACCTTGTCTAAATTGACCTCAAAAATTAAATAAAGCTATGTCGACTTTGCATATTTCATTCAACATATCCGAGACAGTGCTGGAGGGTGACATTCCTGTCGACTTTTGGAGGATGTTTCCCCATTTTTCGATAATCATGGCGATTTTCTCAATCCCTTTTCTCAAGGTCATAGCTTTTGACTGACAACACTAACATCAAAACTTAAACGGTCAGAAATAGAGGCTGTTTCTAAAGATTTAGAATAAGAAAAAAAATGTCAGGTGTGGGACTCGAACCCACGACCCCATATGGGGACCAGATCTTAAGTCTAGCGTCTTAACCATTCGGCAAACCTGATTTGTAAACAATTCTTGATCATATTCATATTGTAATTCAGTTTCATTGGTAAAGTTCAGAATTGAGTTAACTTTTTTCTCTTCTTTAAGAAGATTCAGAACCTCGTCTAAATTAACCTTTAAAAATGAAATAAATCTATGTCGACTTTGCATATTTTATTCAACATATCCGACAGAGCGCTGGAGTGGTGCATTCCTGTCGACTTTTGGAGGATGTTTCCCCATTTTTCGATAATCAGGCAATTTTCTCAAGCTCTTTTCTCAAGGTCATAGCTTTTGACTGACAACACTAACATCAAAACTTAAACGGTCAGAAATAGAGGCTGTTTCCAAAGATTTAGAATAAGAAAATAAATTTCAGGTGTGGGACTCGAACCCACGACCCCATATGGAGACCAGATCCTAAGTCTAGCGCCTTAACCACTCGGCCAACCCGACTTGTAAACAATTCTTGATCATATTCATATTGTAATTCAGTTTCATTGGTAAAGTTCAGAATTGAGCTAACTTTTTTCTCTCCTTTAAGAAAATTCAGAAGAGAATTTGAACATTTTGCACTTTTCTAGTTTTTTTTTTATTTAATCTATTAAAGACCCTAACAATTTAGGTTCTGCATAAATTATTTTACAGAAGTTATTTAGTGAAATAACAAGACTTGATTAAATAAAAAAAGTACATAAGAAAAAATTTGTCTGATGTAGGGTTCGACCCCACGACCCCGTATGGGGACCAGATCTTGAGTCTAGCGCCTTAACCACTCGGCCAACCTGACTTGTAAACAATTCCTGATCATATTCATATTGTAATTCAGTTTCTTTGGTAAAGTTCAGAATTGAGCTAACTTTTTTCTCTTCTTTAAGAAAATTCAGAACCTCGTCTAAATTAACCAAAAATAACTTATGGAGTTACCATACGAAAGTCAAAACTATAGCTCGTGAGGGGATCGAACCCTCGACCTTCGCGTTATTAGCATGACGCTCTAACCAACTGAGCTAACAAGCCATTAAGAATATTATCACTCTAACACTTAGATTTCGTTTTCGTGTGTGTGTGTGTAAGTTTTTGTGTATGTGTGTGTGTAAGTTTTTGTGGGTGTGTGTAAGTTTTTGTGTGTGTAAGTTTTTTTGTGCATGTAATTTTTTGTTTGCATGTAATTTTTTGCGTGTGGGTGTAAGTTTTGTGTGTGTGTGTGTGTGTGTTTGTTAGTTTTTGTGTGTCTAAGCTTTTGTGTTTGTAATTTTTTACGTGTGTGTGTGTAAGTTTTAGTGTGTGTGTGTGTGTGTAAGTTTTTGTGTGCATGTAAGTTTTTGTGTGCATGTGTTATTTTGTGTGTGTGTGTGTGTGTGTGTGTGTGTGTGTGTATGTGTAAGTTTTTGTGTGTGTGTGTGTGTGTGTGTAAGTTTTTGTATGTGTAAGTTTTTGTGTGTGTGTGTAAGTTTTTGTGTGTGCGTTTTATTTTTCGAAAGTGTGTTTAAGTTTTTGGGTGAATGTAAGTTTGTTAGTGACTGTTAGTGTTAGTATGCATGTGTCAGTTTTTGTGTGTGTGTGTGTGTGTGTGTGTGTAAGTTTTTGTGTGTGTGTATTTTTTTGAGTGTGTGTGTGAAAGTTTTAGTGTGTGCGTGTAAGTTTTAGTGTGTGTGTGTGTGTAAGTTTTTGTGTGTGTGTGTGTGAGTTTTTGTGTGTGTTTGTTAGTTTGTGTTTGTGTGTTTGTGGTCGTTTATTTTTTTTAGATTGTTTTTTATTGTTTGTAAGTTTGTTCTCTTGTGTGTAAGTTTTTGTGTGTGTGTGTGTGTGTGTAAGTTTTTGTGTGTGTAAGTTTTTGTGTGTGTGTGTGTAAGTTTTTTCGTGTGGGTGTAATTATTTGTTCGTGTGTGGTTCTAATTGTGTTCGTGTCTATGTTTTGTGTGTGTATGTTTGTGACGTGTGTGTGTAAGTTTTCATGTGTGTGTGTATAATTTTTTGTGTGCATGTAAGTTTTCGTGTGCATGTGTAAGTTTTTGTGTGTGTGTGTGTGTGTGTGTGTTTGTTAGATTGTTCGTGTGTGTGTGTAAGTGTGGTCGTTTGGTCTTATTTGTGCGTGTGTGTGTGTGTGTAAGTTTTTGTGTGTGTGTGTGTACGTTTTTGTGCGTGTGTGTTAGTTTTTGTGTGTGTGTAAGTTTTTGTTTGTATGTAAGTTTTTGCTTGCATGTAAGTTTTTGTGTGTGTGTGTAAGTTTTTATGCGTGTGTGTGTGAGTTTTTGTGTGTGCTAAGTTATTGCGTGTGTGATATAAGTTTTTGTGTGTTTGTGTAAGTTTGTGTGTGTGTGTGTGTGTGTGTGTATGTTTTTGTGTGTGTATGTATTTGTGTGTGTTTGTGTAAGTTTTGTGTGTGTGTGTTAGTGTGTGTGTGTGTGTGTTTGTAAGTTTTTGTGTGTGTGTGTGTAAGTTTTTGTGCGTGTGTGTAAGTTTTTGTGTGTGTGTATGTTTTCGTGTGTGTGTGTAAGTGTTTGTGTGTGTGTGTGTTATTGTTAGAGTGGGTGTGTACGTTTTTGTGTGTGTGTGTGTGTGTGTAAGTTTTTGTGTGTTTTTGTGTTTGTGCGTGTTTTTTTAATTTTTTGCGTATGTGTGTTAGTTTTTGAGTGTGGGTGTGTGTAATTTTGTGTGTGTCTAAGATATTGAGTGTGTATGATTTGTAGTGTGTGTGAAAGTTTTCGTGTGTGTGTGTATAAGTTTTTTTGTGAATGTTAGTGTTGGTGTGCTTGTGTATGTTTTTTTTTCTGTGTGTGTGTGTGTGTGTAAGTTTTTGTGTGTGTGTGTGTGTAAGTTTTTGCGTGTGTGTGTTTAAGTTTTCGTGTGGGTGTGTGTCAGCTTTTGTGTGTGTGTGTAAGTTTTTGTGCGTGTGTGTTAGTTTTTGTGTGTGTGTAAGTTTCTGAGTGCATGTAAGTTTTTGTGGGCATGTCAGTTTTTGTGTGTGGGTGTAAGTTTTTGTGTGTGTGTGTAAGTTTTTGTGTGTCTAAGCTATTGTGTGTGGATATAAGTTTTTTGTGTGTTTGTGTGTGTGTGTGTGTGTGTTTTGTGTGTGTAAGTTTTTTGTGTGTGTGTGTGTCAGTTTGTGTGTGTTTGTGTTTGTGTGTTTTTTTGTGTGTGTACTTTTGTGTTTGTGTTAGTGTTTTTGTGTGTGTGTTTGTTTTTGTGTGTGTGTGTGTGTGTGTGTAAGTTTTTGTGCGTGTGTGTGTGAGTTTTTCTTGTGTTCATGTGTAAGTTTTTGTGTATGTGTGTGTGTGTGTCTGTTTTTGTGTTTGTGTAAGTTTTTGTGTGTGTGTGTGTGTGTGTGAGTTTTCGTGTGTGTGTGTGTGTGTGTGTAAGTTTTGTGTGTGTGTGCGTGTGTATTTTTTTGTATGCATTTTTTTTTTTTTTTGATTGTTATTTTTCTTGTTCATTTTTTATTTTTTTTGTGTTTGTGTGTTTGTGTGTGTGTTAGTTTGTGTGTGTGTGTGTGTGTAAGATTTCTAGTGTGTGTGTAAGTTTTCGTGTGTGTTTGTAAGTTTTCGTGTGCATGTGTAAGTTTTTGTGTGTGTAAGTTTTGGCGTGTGTGTGTAAGTTTTCGTGTGTATGTGTTTGTGAGTTTTGTGAGTGTGTGTGTGTGTAAGTTTTTGTGCGTGTGAGTGTTTTTTGTGTTCATGTGTAAGTTTTTGTGTGTGTGTGTGTGTGTGTGTAAGTTTTTGTGTGTGTATAAGTTTTGGCGTGTGTGTGTGAGTTTTAGTATGTTTGTATGTGTAAGTTTTGTGTGTGTGTGTAAGTTTTTGTGTGAATTGATTTTTTTTTGGGATTTTAATTTTTCATGTGGATGTGTTAGTTTTTGTGTGTGTGTGTTTGTGTGTGTGTGTAAGTTTTTTTGTGTGTAATTTCTTGCGTGTGTCTGTTAGTGTTAGTGTGTGTGTGTGTAAGTTTTCGTGTGTGTGTGTGTGTGTGTGTGCAAGTTTTTGTGGTTGTGTGTGTGAGTTTTTTTGTGTTATTGTGTTTGTGTTTGTGTTTGTGTGTTTGTGTATGTGTTTTTGTGTGTGTGTATGTTTTGGCGTGTGTGTGTTAGTGTTCGTGTGTGTGTGTGTGTAAGTTTTGTGTGTGTGTGTGTGTGTAAGTTTTTGTGTGCATTTTAGTTTTTGTGTGCTTGTAATATTTAGAGTGCATGTGTAATTTTTTTTGTGTTTGTGTGTGTGTGTTAGTTTTTGAGTGTGTGTGTGTGTAAGTTTTTGTGTGTGTGTGTATGTTTTGACGTGTGTGTGTAAGTTTTCTTGTGTGTGTGTGTGTTAGTTTTTGTGTGTGTATGTAATTTTTTGTACGTGTGTGTAAGTTTTTGTGTGTGTGTAATTTTTTGTGTGCATGTAAGTTTTTGTGTGAATGTAAGTTTTTGAGTGTGTGTCTAAGTTTTTGTGTGTGTGTGTGTAAGTTTTTGTGTGTCTAAGCTTTTGTGTGTGGATGTAAGTTTTTTGTGTGTGTGTGTGTGTGTGTGTGTGTGTGTTTTTGTGTTTTAGTTTTTGTTTGTGTAAGTTTTGTTTGTGTTTGTTTTTTTTTTTTTTTTTGTTTGTTTTTTTTTGTTTATGTTTTTGTTTTTTTGTTTGTTTTTGTGTAAGTTTTTGTGTGTGTGAGTTTTGGCGTGTGTGTTAAGTTTTCTTGTGTGTGTGTGTAAGTTTTCGTGTGTGTGTGTGTGTGTGTGAGTTTTGTGATTGTGTGTGTGTAAGTTTTTTTGTGTGCATGTGTTAGTTTTTGTGTGTGTGTGTGTGTGTGTAAGTTTTTGTAAGTTTTTGTGTTTTATTGTTTGTGCGTGTGTGTGTGATTTATCTTGTGTGTATGTGTGTGTGTAAGTTTTGTGTGTGTGTGTGTGTAATTGTGTGTGTGCATGTATTTGTTCGGGTTCAGATGTATGTTTGTTTTTGTGTGTGTGGGTGTGTTTTAAAGTTTTTGTGTGTGTGTGTATTTGTTTGCGTGTGTGTGTAAGAGTTCGTGTGTGTGTGTGTAAGTTTTTGTGTGTGTGTGTAATAGGGATTGCGTGTGTGTAAGTTTTTGTGTGTGTGTATTAGTGATATTGCATTTATTTTGTTTTGTGAATGTAATATTTTTCGTGTGGGTCTAAGTTTTTTGTGTGTGTGTGTGTGTAATTTTTTGTATGTGTTAGAGTTTTTTGTGTGTGTGTAAGTTTGTGTGTGTGTGTGTGTGTGTGTGTGTGTGTGTGTAAGTTTTTGTGTGTGTGTGTAAGTTTTTGTGCGTGTGTGTTAGTTTGTGTGTGTGCGTATTTTATCGTGTGTGTGTGTAAGTTTTGTGTGTTTGTGTGTGTGTAAGTTTTTGAGTGTGGGTGTAAGTTTTGTGTGTTTGTGTTTGTGTGTGTTAGTTTTTGTGTGTGTGTGAGTTTTTGTGTGTGTGTGTGTAAGTTTTTGCGTGTGGGTGTTAGTTTTTTTGCGTGTGTGTGTGTTAGTTTTGTGTGGGTGTTAGCTTTTGTGTGTGTATGTTTTGACGTGTGTGTGTAATTTTTCGTGTTTTGTTGCAGTCGTTTTTGAGTGAATTTAGGATTTCATGAACTCGTGTTTGTTTTTTTTTATTTTTTTGTTTGCTCTCGAGTGAGTGTGTAAGTTTTTGTGTTTGTGTTTATTAGTTTTCGTGTGTGTGTAAGATTTCGTTGGTTTGTTTGTTAGTGTATTGGTGTTTTTTTAATTTTGTTTGTGTTTTTGTCAGTTTTTGTGTGTGTGTAAGTTTTTTTTTGCGTTTAAGATTTTGTGTGTATTTAAGTTTTTGAGTGTGGGTGTAAGTTTTTTTGTGTGTGTGTAAGGTTTTTTGTGTCTAAGCTATTAAGTGTGGATATAATTTTTTTTTGTTTGTTTTTTATTTTGTGGTTTTTTGTGTGTGTGTGTGTAAGTTTTTGTGTGTTTGTTAGTTTTTGTATGTGTGTGTGTGTAAGTTTTTGTGTGTGTGTGTGTGTGTGTGTAATTGTGTGTGTGTGTAAGTTTTGGCGTGTGTGTGTTAGTTTTCGTGTGTGTGTGTGTAAGTTTGTGTGTGTGTTTGTTTGTGTGTGTGTAATTCTTTTTTCGTTTGTGTGTGAGTTTTTTTTTGTGTTAATTTTTTAGTTTTTGTGTGTGTGTGTGTGTGTGTGTGTAAGATTGTTTGTGTGTGTTTAATTTTTGGCATGTGTGTTTGTGTTTTCGTGTGTTTGTGTTTGTTTTATTTGGTTGTTTGTGTGTGATTTATTTTTTTTGTGAATGTAATTTTTTGAGTGCATGTAAGTTTTCGTGTGCATGTGTAAGTTTTCTTGTGTGTGTGTGTAAGTTTTTGTGTGTGTATGTAAGTTTTTGTACGTGTGTGTAAGTTTTTGTGTGTGTGTAAGTTTTTGTGTGCATGTAAGTTTTTGTGTGCATGTTAGTTTTTGAGTGTGGGTCTAAGTTTTTGTGTGTGAGTGTGTAAGTTTTTGTGTGTCTTAGCTTTTGTGTGTGGATGTAAGTTTTTTGTGTGTGTGTGTGTAAGTTTTCGTGTGTGTGTGTGGGTCTAAGTTTTTGTGTGTGTGTGTGTAAGTTTTTGTGTGTCTGAGCTATTGCGTGTGGTTGTAAGTTTTTGTGTGTGTGTGTGTATGTGTGTGTGTATGTGTGTGTATGTTTTTGTATTTGTGTGTTTTTTTAAGTTTTTTGTGAGTTTGTGTGTGTGTTTGTGTGTGTGTGTTTTTTTGAGTGTTTATGTTTGTTTGTGTGTGTGTTTGTGTGTGTGTGTGTGTGTATTTGTGTGTGTGTAAGTTTTTGTGTGTGTAAGTTTTGGCGTGTGTGTGTAAGTTTTTTTGTTGGTGTGTGTAAGTTTTGTGTGTGTGTGTGTAAGTTTTTGTGTGTGTGTGTGTGTGTGTGAGTTTTTTTTTTTTTGTTGTTTAATTTTTTGTGTGTGTGTGTGTGTTTGTTTTTTTGTGTGTTTGTTTTTGTTTTTGCGTTTGTTTGTGAGTGTTAGTTTTTGTTTTTTTTTGTGTTTGTTTTGTGTGTGTGTGTGTGTGTAAGTTTTTGTGTGCTTGTAAGTTTTTATGAGCATGTGTAAGTTTTTGTGTGTGTGTTTGTGTGTGTGTGTGTGTGTTTGATTGTGTTTGTGTGTTAGTTTTTGCGTGTGTGTGTGTTAGTTTTAGTGTGTGTGTGTTTAATTTTTTGTGTTTGTGTTTTAGTTTTTGTGCGTGTGTGTTAGTTTTTTTGCGTGTGTAAGTTTTTGAGTGAATGTTAGTTTTTTTGTGAATTTAAGTTTGTGAGTGTGGGTGTAAGTTTTTTTGTGTGTGTTTAATTTTTTGTGTGTCTTATCTTGTGCGTTTGTATATAATTTTTTTTTATATTTGTGTTTGTGTTTGCGTGTGTGTGTGTGTGGGTGTTTTTTAGAGTTTTTGAGTGTTTTTTTATTTTTAGTTTTTGTTTGTAAGTGCGAGTTATCGTGATTTTTTGTGTGTGTGTAAGTTTTTGTGTGTGTGTGTGTTAGTGTGTGTGCGTGTGTGTAAGTTTGTTTGTTTGAGTTTTTTTTATTGTGTGTTTTTTTTTGTGTTTTTTTTTTTTTGTTAGAGTGTGAGTGTGTGTGTTTGTTTTTGTGTGTGTGTGTGTGTGTGTAAGTTTTTGTGTGTGTAAGTTTTTGTGTGTGTGTGTGTAAGTTTTGTGTGTGTGTGTGTGTGTGTTTGTGTGTGATAGTTTTTGTGCGTGTGTGTGTGTGTTTTTTTTTTTGTTAATGTGTAAGTTTTTGTGTGTGTGTGTTTGTGTTTTTTTTTTTGTTTGTGTGTAATTTTTTGTGTGTGTGTGTAAGTTTTTGTGTGTGTGTGTGTTTGTTTTTTTGCGTGGTTGTAATTTTGTTTGTGTGTGTGTGTGTTTTTGTTTTTGTGTGTTTTTGTGTTTTTTTGTGTGCGTTTTAGTTTTTGTGTGTGTGTGTGTGTAAGTTTTTGTGTGTGTGTAAGTTTGTGTGTGCATGTATGGGGATCGGGGGAGGACCTTTGGGGCCCAGGGAGGGCGTTTGGGGATCCGGGGGCCCTTGAGGATTGAGTGGTATTTTGGGAGCCCAGGGGGCCTTTGGGGACCGGGGGAGGGCCTTTGGGAGCCCAGTGGACCTTTGGGGACCGGGGGTGGACGTTTGGGGGCCCGGGGGACCGTTGGGGGCCGTTTGGCCGTTTTGGAGCCCGGGGGACCTTTGAGGCCTTGGGGAGGGCCGTGGGGGGTCTGAGGAGGGTGTTTGGGGGAGCATATTTCGAAATTTTTACTTTTTAGTTTACTTTTTTTTGCGTCGCATCCCTGCGGTGCATCCTGTGGCGCTTTCCTGCGGTGCCTCCCTGCGGCAAATCCCCCGCGGCGCTTTCCTGACCCATGGCGCATCCTTGCGGCACATCCTGCGGTACTTTTCTGGCCCAAGGCGCATCCCGGCGGCGCTTCTATGGCCCGGGGTACCTTTGAGGACCGGGGGTGGGCCTTTGGGGCACTGGGAGGGCCTTTGGGGCACAGGGAGGGCCTTTGGGGCACAGGGAGGGCCTTTGGGTGCCTGGGGACATTTGGCGACCGGTGGAGGGCCTTTGGGACCCCGTTGGTCATTTGGGAGCTCGATGGGCCTTTGGGGGGCCCGGGGATGGCCTTTGGGGGTCTGGGTGGGCCTTTGGGGCGCCGGTGGCCCTTTGGGAGCTTGGGGGGCCTTTGAGGGGCCGGGGGCACAGTGAGGGCCTTTGGGGCACAGGTAGGGCCTTTGGGAGCTTGGGGGGCAGTTGGGGACCGGGGGCTTCCTTCGGGGTTGGGATAGGAGGATTGGAACCCTTTGGGGTTGGGTTAGAGGACCTCACAACACTGTTCAAATGAAACTTGTGTATTATAACGACCACAGAGTTTCACCTTTAAATTCTCTTCTAAAATCTCTTCAAAAATCTTCTTTTAAAATGTCTCTATCTGTTTCGCCGAAATAGTTCCTTAACCTGTCTAAAACGGTTTCGCCCAAATAATCCCTAAACGTAAATTCAGCGTGTTCCTTTGTTATTGGCATCTCTGCGCTAACGCATTTCAAATTAATAAGAAACCTTTTCGCGCGCTAAAACAATTCATCGCTAAGATGTTTCTTGCCTAAGTGTTTCCGTGGCCTTTGGTTATTAATATCCTTTGGAGTTCGACCAGTAGAACTGTTCCCGAGGCAAAGACATTAATGACTTGGATCTATTCCTGGAGAAATGTTTCTAGTCGAAAATTTTTAAAGTCTGACAGATGATGTCATTGATTGATTGATCTGTCAAGAAATGGGGAATTAATTTGTTGTTTCTAAGGGAAATTATTGATTCACGATAGGTGAATTGAGGTCGACAGCACAGGTGTTCCAAATTCCCAATCGATTACGCAATCAAGTTCTCGGAAACTGTCAGCATTAGACTAAATTGTAGGTGGCAGCAGGGGTGAGGGATGGGAGTCGGACCCCCATCTCTACTATTGGTGTCCCATCTGGCAAAATCCCGTCTAATGAAGTACCAAGAAACTGGTGTGTCGAGTGAACCAAAAGACCAATATCCTCACCTTTCGTAATTTCCGCGCCAATTTTTTCTTCATATGCTCTTAAAGCAACAGGTTCTAACTGACTACCTTTCAGCATAGCAGTTGAGCGGTAACCACAACCTCCACTTCTAATCTCTTTCACAATCGGTGCAGTTTTAGTTGATTGTTTGCGTGTAGCTATTCTGTGAAAGTACGTGCTTGTTATTCTATTACTTCTTTCATATATCCAGTTTTCATTGGAAGATTGGCCTTTGGTTCTCTCGTAAAGTTCTTTCAAAGCGGTGTCACTGCTCTTTAGATAGGACTCCTCAAATGTAACCATAGCTATTTTTAGCTCCTCTTCTTTCATATCAGGCCTATTGCAGCTCGGTCCATAGTCAGAGTTACCCAGAGAGAGTTGTTGATTGCATTTTCTTTTGGCCTGGAATCTACCTCCATTATTACTATAGTACCGTATCAGATTTCGCTTGGATTTAGCTCGGTGAAATGCGGTTTTACTACAGAATTTCTTCATTATATTTGTTGGACTGTGATTAGATGTTTTTTTCCATGTATAAGCATGCCACTTTGGACCAAGTGCGTAGGACAAGCTTGCACCACCAATTCGGGCATGATATGACCCTCGCTTTGACCTACTAATTTGCTTGCCTTCGCAAAACTAGGCAGCTACTGACATCTTAATTTTCAGCAAGGTTCGTTGTTACATCGGTAAGGAGGAAATCTGCTTTCTTGCACACGTTCTCAACCCCATCTCTCACATCCTGGAGAACCTGTGCTGGTAGGTTGTACCAAAGATCCTCTATAAAGCTATTGGGCAGTTGACTTCTTTTGAGGCAAGTATCATCGCACTTTATATTATTTCCAAAGACATTATCGGGGCCTTTGTGGAGAAAACTTTTAAAAGTATCGGTTTTACACTCCTATTCTGCATGTTTTTTTATTACCCCAGGAAGGTATTTTGTGAGTCTTTGTATAATCTCTCTTTTTAGAAATTTCGCATGTGCACCTTTCTTCATTTTCACTAGATTATATAGATACGAAGTTTAGTTTTTCTTAACTTGGTTTTCACCCTCTTTTTTTTAAATTAGAGGACCTTATGAGATGTTCTTTTTCAATTTGTATAAAACACTCGAGTCTCCATCTCAAATAAAACGACGGTACTGCAGTCCATGCATTTCATCGCTTACTCTAAAACCTTCAATGAGAATATCTGTCTCCATACTCTTTGACGGGCCATCATAATTCATAAAACACAAATGTTGTCGCGGAGTTTTTACCTCTTTTTTCGCCCGAAAACAAACATAGCAATATTTATTTTTTATGCCCACGTACAGCAATTTTTTTTGTGTAAGCGTCAATGATTACAGCCACACAACCCTTAGCTGTATAGTCATGCCCCTTACTCCGTTTGTTCCACCCACCATCACAAACCACTTTGGTCCAGTATGTATCATCGACATATCGATCTTCTTTTTTTTTTTTTTGTCACCAAGCTTTTTTTTTAATTCAGTTAGGAAAAATCAGGAGCTCAAAATGAAGAAGAACTCGATGCGAAGTTTTGGTAGTAACAGGCACCAAATTTGAAAAGAAAAACGGTACTGTTCTATTAGCTAGGCAACACGCTAGACAGCCACTGGAGAAAAGTAAAGATCTAATAGGCATTACCCGGTAATTTCTATGAGAAGCTGAATAAACAAGGGGTTTCTCGCTCCAAGAACTATATTTAAATTTTAGTTTTTTAGGGTTTAGGGAGAAAAAGGTACCTAGGTTGGGTTGGGTTACGTATTTAATATATGCTCGGCTTTTCCCCGCCCCATAATGTGCAAATATATAGCCGAAATTATTTTCTAAGCTATTATATTTTCATCATATATTGTTTTGTTTCATTAGCATTAACCCAACCTTCACTTCTCGCGTGTTACTTAGCTAATAGAACAGTACCAGAAAAACAATACAGCGGTGGGTGAAATATCAAGAAAAATCAGCCAAAATCATATGGCATCAAACAGCTTAAGGCGGAGTAGTCACCTCTAGGAAGAAATTAAATTGAAAAAAAAATTCAACTAAAAGCAAGGATTGACATTAAAACTTAAAGCGAACAGAAATTATTTCGTACATGAAAGAGGCTGCCCCCTTCTCTACACCTCGCTCTTCACGCTAAGGTTTTTCAGTATTTTTAAAAAAGCTTCTTATTGTTTTAATGAAACAGCCCTTGTGTTTCAGGAGTCGTTCTTAAAGAATTAGGACAAAATTCAAACTTTAGCGTAAAGAGCGAAGCGTTGAGGAGAGGGCATCCCCTTTCATGTATGGAATAATTTCTGTTCGCTTTTAGTTTTAATATCACTCCTTAATTTAAGGTGAAAAAAACTTGTCTTTTTTATTTAGTTTATGATGTTTTTCAAATAATGCAAGAAATCCATGAGACACAAAATGGTGTACACAATTTTTAAAGGCTGTTTGGCAAAAGTAATTCATCAAGAAGTAATAAACAACATTATTTTTAAATATGCTGATAATGCAAATTAAATTTTTGTTCTTGAATTTCCAATTTTTTTGGCGCCTTTGGTTGTTTTTCTTCCTTTTTTAAAGTCAATAATATTCTATTATGTGATATATCTTTCATTATATGCTGATTATGAATATGAATATTCTATTATGTGATTATGAATATGTGATTATGAATATTCTATTATGTGATATTTTTTAAAGTCAATAATATTCTATTATGTGATATATCTTTCATTATATGCTGATTGTTTGATTGCATAAACAGCTTATAAAATATTCAAACATGTTTGGGTTAATTTTCTGAGTCTGGGATCATAACATAGCTGAAGATTGGTCTTAGCGGAAACATAGCGGAAACATAATTAGTCACAGCGGAAATAAAACATAATTGTTCATAGCGGAAACCTTGCGGAAACATAACATAGCTGAATATTGGTCAAGGTTAGACCAACTGAATGAATTTCTGGAAAAAGCTTTAGGCTTTAGACTAGCTAAATAAATTTTGAGGGGAAAGCTTTAACTTTCAGTATACTTGACCCCCCACCCCCGCCCCCTAATGTCCCATGTATTTTGCCATGTATAACTCTTGTTATCAGTGTTTACCCATATATTGAATCAATGGTGACAGAAAAACACACACGAAATAAATAATTTTTGGCTATATATTTCCACACAAATTAGTGGCGGGGTAAAGTAAAGAAGAAGTACCTTCAAAATGTGTTAAGAACATTTTTTAACATATTATAAAGTAAGAATTTTCTTCACGTGTTTTCTTCTTAATAGTCCAAATTCTTGGATAATAAAATTGGTTCTTACTACAAAATAATGCCAATTCATAAAAGGAAGTATAAATATAGCCCTATAGCCTTAGGCGTTACCTAGCCTATTAATGGGTTCCCAGGGAAGTGAAAATTATATTTTGAAAAAAAAAATGCTAAATTAGGAATAAAATAAAGCCACTCTTTTGTTATCACACTGCTTATTTCATGTTTGGGATCTTGGTTCAAGATCGCCATGCTGTCCAAAGGTGTATTGATTAGACCAAACAGCTATTCTAAACAAAATGGTTATCTCAGAATTTTGATCGGACACCATTGGGAGAGGGGGCTCGGGGGATGGATGCTAGCTGCCTCCAATCTTTTTGGTAACTTAAAAAGGGAAGTAGAACTTTTAGTTTCCGTTCCAGTGAGTCCTCTGCCGATTTTCTAGGACCATTGTTTCGATACCATTACCTCTTCAAAAAATAACAACAAACAAAATATAAAATTCCACACTTTTATACATGGGAGTAGTGGGGCCATAATATCTTCAACGAGACTCAAACAGGATTTTCATAGGATTTCTACAAGACCCATACAAGTTTCCTATACAATTTCTACGGGACCCCTGCTTTCCCATGACGCCCAGGTGTTATTAATTTTCTAATAGATGCACGTGTTACGACAATTTTTACCTATATGGATGAAGCAATCTTGCTTCAATTAAATCATAGGGGGAAACTAGGAGAAGTAGTTATTAGGGAATGTTTACATTCGGTTGCTGTGTAATATGGATGACACAATCTTACGTGAGTCAACAGGCGTTACATCACAGGGGATTTTAACCTAAGTAATTGGAGTTGAGGGTAATGCTTAACTTAGTGGATTTATAGGAAATAACTTAATGGCAGCGCATATCTTACGTAATGACAGCGCACATGTGGTTCTTACGTAATGACGGCGCATACGTGGTTCCTACGTTATGACAGTCTATATGCTACATAATGACAGCGCAAATGCTACATAATGACATCGTGCAAGTGGGTCTTGCGTAATGACAGCGCATATGTTACGCAATGACAGCACCAGGCACAGGGATTATACCAAGACATTTCAAGACGTACCGTGCCATTTCTCTTCGAGACATTTCTTTCTTTTAATGCCCTTTTTTATGTAAGGGGGAATGTTTATGGATGAAGCATTTCCATGCGAACCATTCCTTCAGAATCCATGCGGGAATCCCCCGCTTTTGATTGAAAAGGACACATACACTGGCTGTTACATAATACTTTATTTTTCTTTCAGTGCATTTTTTCTCAAAGGATTGTTATATTCTAATGATTTTTGTCTTCATTAGGACTCAAAATATCAATTTTCATCCGACTGAACAACGCCCCAGGCGCCAGGACGAGAAGGATATTTCCAATATTCTGTTCTGGCTAATACATTCTAGAAATAGCCAAGTGCATGCGAGGAGAATTTCCATGTTTCACTTACTAGAATGACGATTAAATGTTTCCTACACCTGCGATAATTGACGTGCAGAGAGGGGGGGAATCTATTTCTAGAAATTATTGTTTCCAAAGCAAATGTGTACTTAGAGAAATGCTGAAAATAAGTTCTATATATGCTAAGTAATCGTCAAACAATTATTCAAATTCTTTTTATTTTAGTTTTTTGAAGGGTTATGATTATTTTAAGCTAATGCTTGCAAGGCAAATGTGCAATTTGAGAAATACTGAAAAAAACAATGTTTTTAAGACAAGAATATGCAAATGGGAAAAAAAACGTGAAAAATCCTGACATAGGATAAAATATAAACAAAAAACATGCGTAAAATAAAGACAGGTATGGTTCCTAGCAGACAATTCCAGTATGGGGGGGACTTGATATTAGAACAAAATTTTTAGGCACTATTGAGGTATTTCCGAGAGCCTTTAACGAAATACAGTGATTTTGAGACAAGACAATGCAACTGAAAAAAAAGAAGATGAAAAGGCTTATAAAAGGATGAAACATGCGTAACTTAAAAAGAGATTGGGGACTCTAAGTAAGCAATTCCAGAGGAGGGGGGTTGATATTAGAATTAAATTTTTAGGTATTATTGAGGTATTTCCGACAGCCCTTAACGAAAACACAGCGTTTTCTGTGGTAGTTTTACGCTTGGTAGATTATTTAATTGATTATTGGAAGGCATTGAGCTTTTGAGCCCTACTCTTGTTAATTTCTGCTCGTTTTGAGTTTGACTCGGTTATTTATTGTAATTTCGGTTCGTTTTGGGTTCCATTTATTTTTCGATGCTGATTCGTGGTAGTTTTATGCTTGAAAAAGTAATTGATTTTATATTTTTGTTCATTTTGGTTTAATGGAGTTCTTTACTTTTCTTTGAAAAACCGGGATTTTGTCTTAAGACACAAACCATCTAGAGTTTTAGAGTTGACCTTTTTTGACTTTGTTTTAATATTCAATAAACTGCGAATTTATTCTCTGGCCTTGGGAATGCATAAAGGTTTTGAGCCCTACTCTTGTTAATTTCTGCTCATTTTGAATTTGACTCGGTTATTTATTGTGTTTTGGTTCCATTTATTTATCGATACCGATTCGTGGTAGTTTACGCTTGGTAGATTATTTGATGTTATTGTTTGATCATTTTTGGTTTAATGGAGTTCTTTAATTTCTTCTGAAAAACTTATTTTGCGGAAAAAGTTTCTTTTTAACTGAAACTCGAAAAACATATTCTTTTCTGTATTGTCACATTTTCTTTATTTGTCTTAAACGTTCGATAGACCTAGAGTATGAAAAGGACCAATGATTTCTCTACATGTATAGCTCAGGATCTTCAACATGTACTAGAAAAAAGGGAGTTCGTCTTAGGACATAAACCCATTCTAGAATTTTAGAGCTGGACCATATTTTCACTTTGATTAATATAAACTATTATCCGATTTCTTGTTATTTTTGGATTGATCAAACACTGTTCTGAAAATTCGTCTTAGGACAGAAACTCCTCTAGAATTTTAGAGTTTTACCTTGTTTTCACTTTGTTTGAATATTTAGTATGCTGCAATTATGCTTTGGCCTTGGGATGACATAGAAGTTTTCATCCCTACCAAGGCCGTACCCAGGATTTTTTTTCGGAGGGGTTTTAATCAAAGATTTTTTTTTCGGGGGGGGGGGGAGTTACACAAAAAAAAACAAACGTATACAAAGTTTGTTTATATCAATTTTTGTTACGTTTTTACCAGTCAAACAAACATTTCGGGTGGGGGCGGGGGTTAAATCCCCTCTAGGTGTGGCCTTGACCCCTACTCATTTTATTTTCCGCTCGTTTTGAGTATGACTCTGTTATTTATTCTATTTTCTTTTTGCTTTTGGGTTTCATTTATTTATTGATGCCGATTTGTACTAGTTTGACGTTTGGTAGATTATTTGATTTTATTTTTGCTCAATTCGGTTTAATGGAGTTTTTTTCTTTTCTTCGAAAAACTGGGATTTCGTCTTAGGACATACACTCTTCTAGAGTTTTAGAGTCAGACCGTATTTTCAAATTGTTTTAATATTCAGTAAACTGCGAATTTATCTTCTGGCCTCTGGGAAGGCATAGAGCTTTTGAGCCCTACTAATTTTAAATTCTGCTGGTTTTGAGTTTGACTCTTTCATTTATTGTAATTTCTGTTTGTTTTAGGTTTTATTTATTTACCGATGCTGATTTATAGTAGTTTTACGCTTGGTAGATTATTTGATTTTATGTTTTCTCATTTTGGTTTAATGGAGTTCTTTTCATTTCTTCGAAAACCTTAGGATATCCTAATAGGACATAAACTCTTCTAGAGTTTTTGGGCCTGACCGTATTTTCACTTTGTTTTTATATTCAGTAAACTACAAATTTATGTCATAACAAGAGCAGAGCTTTTGAGCTCTACTCTTGTTAATTTCTGCTCGTTTAGAGTTTGACTCGTTTATTTATTGTAATTTCTGTTCGTTTTGGGTTTCATTTATGTATCAATGCTGATTTTTGGTAGTTTTGCCCTTGGTAGATTATTTGATTTTATTTTTTGCTTATTTTGGCTTAATAGATTTCTTTACTTTTCTTTAAAAAACTGGGATTTCAAATCTCAGTGCATGTTTCACATCTGTCGACCAGATTAAAGACTAAACAGTAAGTTAGACTACATTTGCTCGTAAAAATAAACTGTGAAACGCACTTTGAAATCCCACCGACTCTTACGCCGTCGTATGCTGATATGACTGTTTCTGCTGATTCCAGCGAAATTCCTCCTGTTTTATGTCCTGAGTTCCTGTCTGCCAAACCACAATTTCCCTCTGTCCTCATGACTAACCCCCACTCCTTGACTAACAAGATGGACAAAATAGAAGCCTTCTTACGAGGATCCAGAGTACCTATAGCAATTGTGACTGAATATTGGGATATCACAAATATAAGGCTACGCTTGTTTTTTCAACACCCGCCGTGATAGAGGCCTAAACCACAGAGGCGGTGGCGTTGAACTATATTTTCATAATGACCTCCCATCCAAACTGCTAAGTACACCCAGTGACTCTTTCGATGAAGTAGTTTGGCCTGAATGTAAGCCTTCTCAACTGCCAAAGAAGTTTTCGTACCTGATAGTGGCATCTATCTATTATCTTGAAAGTGCCAAAAACAGAAAGGAGCTTGTGATTTATTGTAATCCTGCCTTGATATTTTCGACTTACATATGCGGCTCCTGCCTTTATTGTTGGAGGTGACTTTAACCAGACCAACAAACAATGGCTATCCAGTGTGCTTGATCTCAAGCAAGTAGTGAACATTCCCACCCATCAAAGTAGCAGTACCTCAGACCCTATATTTACCAATGTCAATGAACTTTACCGTCCTCTCCTCTCAGTGGGCCCTTTGCAAATGCTGATCATTTTGTAATCCTGTTAGAAGCGAAGAACAACATGCCGAAACCAAAAAGGAGCAAAGTGACAGTTCGTCCGCTGAACCGGGACTCCGCTCAACCTTAAGGTTGAAGCAACCAACTCCCTGCTGCTTGAAAAGTTCCATCAATTTTTTCCGACTAAACTAGTGCCAAAAAAGTTAGGGAACCCCATTGTCAGTGTTCGTAGACATGTTAAAAAGAAGTACAAAATTGCCCCCCTGCTTAATGGTGATTCGCGTAAGTGGAATTCGGCATTCAAAAAGATAACCGGAAAATCTGTTAGTAGCTACGGATACTGAAAACAGATGGGACTTTGATATCAGCACAAAAAGTCAATTCTTTCTTTACCGAAATCTGTACCACGCATCCATCATTAAGTGAAGCTGAGTTGAATACTCTGATAAAAGACTGCGAATGTGATGAAATCAAGCAAGTTTCTGAGTACGAAATTTACAGGGAGATACGGAAACTGTCAAATACCTGTGCTTTCTATCCTGGCGAATTGCCAGTAAAACTTTGGCGTGAATCCGCTATATTTCCTGCGAAACCTGTAACTCTGGTCATTAATCAGTTCTTCAATGATCAGTCATTCCCCCAGCCTTGGAAACAAGCTGATGTACGTGTCACTCCAAAGGTGAAGCATCACAAAAGGTGTGATCAGTTAAGATCTATTTCAATCACGCCGAACTTTGACAAAGTCACTGAGTCCTTTATTATCCATGAACGTTGCAATTTGCAGATTCACTTGACCCATACAAATATGGTTGTTTAAAAGAGTATAGAACCACAGTGTATTTACTTAGGATTTATCGTCTGATCGTAAAATGGCTCGAACCTGGAGACGCTTTTGTTGATTTGTTACTGGGTGATTACAGTAAAGCATTTGATTTGGCTAAGCACCTCATGGCTGCAACGAATCTAAAAAGAATGGCGCTCGTAAACATATCTTACTGCTTGTTATTAATATCATACGTTCCGGGTACCAACGAGTCTACACCCTTTTTCCTGATGATCTTGACTCCGACTGGGAAGAGGTTACATGTGGAGCTCTTCATGGCACCGAATTAGCCGCTCTACTTTTCTTTGTGGTAATTAATTATGTTAGGAAAAACACGGATGACTTATTCAAATGCGTAGTCATTCTTTCTGCACTTCTTAAGTTTACAGTAGATACAACCCAAGCTATGCCCCAATCCAGCCCTGATCTTTTAACAGAATTCAAGGGAGAAGGTAGTACAAATAGTTTGCAGATCAATGAAAGCAAAACCAAAATTGCAAGATTTAATCCGCTGAAACGAGATCTTGTTTGCCCAGCTCCCTGGTTTCCGCTTGTATAGTAAGCTATAGTCATGGGAGTTAATTTCAGTGCCGATTGTGCATTTAGTGCTCATGTTCACGAGCTAGCCCAGGAAAGCAACTGTGCACTACGTGCTTTGATTTCAATGCGCCGCTTGCGTTTCCCTGTAAATCAGCTGAAATTGGCATATCTAACATTCATGCGTCCCATATTAGAATATGCGTGTCCTGTTTGGGGCCTCAGATTCATAACATTGAATATGTTTTAAAGATTGAAACTCTTACAGATCGCAGGTTTCAATTGATCATGCGTTTCGGGCAATTTCCCTTGCTAGCCCCAAACAACCGACATTTTTTACCCCCTGCTGCCAACTCAGTAGTTGATACCAGAAAGAAGAACAAATTTGTGCCAAAGCCTTGAAGATCTAGACGATTTAAAAATTCATTTGTGCCGTTTTTCACCAGTGCCTATAACAAAATGCCTTAGGACTAGGTTTGTAAATGACTGCGACATTTACTTTGTGATTTCTATCTACGACTATGAAAACTATCTTTAAATAAATGATTTCTGATTTCTAAACTGCAAATTTAAGTTATGGCCTTGGGAAGGCATAGAGATTCTGAATCGTACGTGTGTTAATTTCTTCTCGTTTTGAGTTTGACTCGGTTATTTATTGTATTTTTTTTTCGTTTTTGGTTTCATTTATTTATCAATGGCGATTTGTGGTAGTTTTACACTTGGTAGATTATTTGATTTGATATTTTTTCATTATTTTCTGTCGGTTTTCATTTATTTATCGATGCTGATTAGTGGTAGTTTTACGCATGGTATATTATATGGTTTTATGCAAAATACAAATTACCTTGCAAAATAGAAAATACTTTACACAATCTTAAAATAGTTCAAACGGAACGAGAATTAGTTCCTGTCAAACAAAAAGTACCTGCTACACAACATAAAAATTATAACATCACTCCAAATACTTCTTATAGAATACGGAAAAGTTCAAACATAATCCGAATTATTCCTGCAAAAAAAATACTTTAATAATTCTAAAATACTCTTAACAGAATGAAAAACAGTTGGTATTGAACGCAGAATAGTTGCTACAAAACACAGAAACTCTAACATCACTCGAATTACTTCTTATAAAATACAAAAAGTTCAAACATAATCCAAATAATTCCTACAAAACAGAAATAACTCTTACAAAATAAAAAAACTTTAAATAATCTTAATATAGTTCTAACAGAACGAGAAATAGTTGCTGCAGGACACAAAATATATGCTACAAAACCCAAAATTCTAACATCACTCCAAATACTTCTATAGAATACGAAAAAGTTCAAATATAATCAATATAATTCCTACAAAACACAAAATTATTCTTACAAAATACAAAAAGTACTTTATGCAAATCTAAAATACTATTCTTACAGAAAAAGACTTTACACAATTCTAAAATACTTCTAACCGAATGAAAACTAGTTGGCATTGGACACAAAATACTTGCTACTAAAAACAAAAATTCTAGCATCTCTCCAAACACTTCTTATGGATTACAAAAAAGTTCAAACATAATCAAAGAAATTCCTACGAAACAAAAATAAATCTATAGGCGAGACGTCATCTAACCTAAATTAAACTAACTTAGCCTGTGTAGGTTAACTTGAAAGCACTAGTAGTAATAATTTTGTCCGCAAAAGTTCTTTTTAAGTTTTATAATAAATCTCCAAATCTGAAAAATATCCGTGGATACTAGAGTTCAAAAATACACGGACATTAACACGAAAATTAAACAATTAATTTTGGGTAATATCCCCATTACCCCACATTTCTTTAAAAAAATTGAAGGAAAAATTCTAAAAAATTCAAGGAACGTGGAAGCACTTGTACAAAGACAGGGTTCAACTTTGTCCGCAAAGGTTCATTTTAAGTTTTATAATATTTTCTCCATATTTTCAAAATATCTAGAAATACTACAGTTCAAAAATATACAGATATTCACACGATAATCAATTTTGGGGGGCATGATCTCCAAGACCCTACATTTCTTTGATAAAATTCAGGGGAAACTCTGAAAAATTCATGGAAAGTGAAATCACTAGTATCATTTGTATGGATTATTTGGATTTTGTTTGAACTTTTTTTGTATTCCATAAGAAGTGTTTGGGGTATTGTTAAAATTTTATGTTTTGTAGCAAGTATTTTGTATGGAGGATCAACAATTTTTCATTCTGTTAAAATCATTTTTGGATTGTGCAACATATTTTTGTATTGGTAAGAATTATTTATGTTTTGTAGGAATTATTTTGATTAAGTTTAAACTTTTTCGTGTTCTATAAGAAATATTTAAAGCGGTGTTAGAATTTCTGTGTTTTGTAGCAAGTAAATTGTGTTTAAGACCAATAATTTTTCAATCTTTTAAAAGTATTTAGAATTGTGTAAAGTATTTCTCTTATTTTATAAGAATAATCTTTGTTTTGTAGGAATTATTTGGGTAATGTTTGAACTTTTTGTATTGCAAAAGAAGTATATGGGATATTGCTAGAATTTTTGTGTTTTGTAGCAGGTATGTTTTGCTCAAGACCTGCAATTTTTCATTCTGTTAGAACTATTTTAGAATTGTGTAAAATATTTCTTGTATTTGCAACAGTTATTTCTGTTTTGTAGGAATTATTTGGATTATGCTTGAACTTTTTTGTATTCTATAAAAAGCATTTGGAGTGATATCGGAATTTTTATGTTTTGTAGGTATTTTGTGTTCTGCAACAACTATTTCTCGTTCTGTTAGAACAAGATTGTTTAAAGTATTTTTTTGCATTTTGTATGAGTTATTTCTGTTTTGTGGAAATTATTTTGTATTATTTTTGAAGTTTTTGTATTCAAGAAGAAGTAATTGGGGGTGTTGTTACCAAGTATTTTCATAATCTACAATGCGTAAAACTAACACGAATCAGCATCGATTAATAAATGAAACCGAAAAAGAACAGGGCCATAACGTAAATTTGCAGTTTACTGAATATTAAAACAAAGTAAAAATATAGTCAAACTGAAGCTCTAGAAGCAAATATGTTCTCTAAGACGAAAAAATCCCAGTTTTTCAAAGAAACGTAAAGAACTCCATTAAACCAAAAGGAGCAAAAAATAAAATCAAATAATCTACCAAGTGCCAAACTACCACAAATCAGCATCGATAAATAAATGAAACCAAAAACAAACATAAATTACAATAAATAACCGAGTAAAACTCAAAACGAGCAGAAATTAACATATGTTGGGCTCAAAACCCTAACATAAGTTGGGCCCAAAACAAACAGAAATTATAGGCAGCGCAGTAGCGCTGCCTAAGTAAAGAACGATGTTGGCACAATGTATTATTTATTATTTTTTTCCTTTAGACCAGGCCACTTCGTATCGAAGGAGTTGTCGCAGAAGCTTTGACAAGGGCTCATTCGATTGGAAATTGGAATAGCTAGTGCCATTTTTAATAGTCGAAAGTAACTGGAAGGCAACAAACACCCCTTGCACGCCCACCATTTCCCCAAACACATCCAATCAACATTTTGAGATAGCCATTTTGTTAAGCGTACATGATATTCAGATAGAAATTATGTTTTTGAGGAGGACATTCCCCCCACAGCACTCAAGGCAAGGGTTGTAAGTTATGCCCTGGGGGCATATAAGGTCCTTACATAAGGCTTTGTCGTAGAGACTTCAAAAAGGGCTCATTCGATTGGAAATTGGAATGGCTAGTGCCGTTTTTAATAGTCGAAAGTGATTGGATGGCACCTAACCCCCCTCTCACGCCCACCTTTTCCCCAAACACCTCTAATCAAAATTTTGAGATAGCCATTTGTTCAACGTAGTTGAAAATTCCGGAAATTAGGTCTTTGAGGATGACAACCACTCCACCACCCTCAGGGCAAGGGTTGTAAGGTATACCCTGGGAGCATATAAGGTTTTCATAGAAAGCGTTGTCGTAGAAACTTCTAAAAGGGATCATTTGATTGGCATTTGAAATGGCTAGTGCCCTTTTTTATAGTCAGAAGTGATTGGAAGGCAACTAACTCCCCTTCCAGGGCCACCATTTATCAATCAAGATTTTGAGATAGCCATTTTGTTCAAAGTAGTTGAAAGGTCCGGAAATTATATCTTTGAGGATAAAAACTCCCCCTACAGCCCTCAGGGAAACTGTTGAAAGTTATGCCCTTGGGGCATATAAGGTTTTTATTGAAGGCTTTGTCGTAAAAATTTGAAAAAGGGCTCATTCGATTAGAAATTCAAAGGGCTAGTGTCCTTTTTAGAGTCAAAAGTGACTGAAGGGCAACTAACCCCCTCTCACGCCGACCTTTTCCCCAAACCCATCCAATTAAAATGTTTTGATATCCATTTTGTTCAACGTAGTTAAAAGTTTCAGAAATCAGGTCTTTGAGGATAAAAAACCACTCAGAGCCCTCAGGGCAAGGGTTGTAAGTTATGCCCTGGGGGCATATAAAATTTTTATAGATAGCGATGTTGTATAAAATTCAAAAAGGGCTCAATTGATTTGAAATTAGAAGGGCCTGTGCCCTCTTTAATAGTCGGAAGTAATTGGAGGATAACTCACCCTCTTACACCCACCATTTCCCCAAACACATCCAATCAAAATTTTGAGAAAGCCATTTTGTTCGAAGTAATTAAAAAGTCCGGAAATTATGTTTTTGAGGATGAGACTCCCCCCACAGCCCTCAGGTCAAGGGTTGGAAGTTATGCCCTGGGGGCATCTAGGTCTTTTTTATAGAGAGCGTTGTCGTAGAAACTCCAATAAATGGATCACTGGATTGGAAATTGAAAGGGCCAGTGCCCTTTTAATAGTCGAAAGTGATTGGAAGGCTTGACATTTTTATAGTAAAGAGCCATGTGGGTACAATGTGTTATTTTTTTCATAGACCAGGGCATTTCTTATCGAAGGAGTTGTCGTAGAAACTTTGAAAAGGGCTCATTCGATTGAAAATAGAAAGGGCTAGTGCTCTTTTTAATAGTTGAAAGAGATTGGAGGGCAACTAATTCCCCTCCCACGCCAACTCTCCCATTTGCATATTATTTTTTAAAACTAAATCCTGCCTTAATATGAAATCAAATTGCGCTGTTTTAATACCAATTCCCAATAAAGTATCTCAGCAGTATCCCAAGAACGACTGAGGGTATTATGTTGAAACTTTTGGGGTTACTTGTGCTTTTTAAAATTTAACCAAATCACAATAGCGTAAGTGTATCCAAGCTATCAAAGAAAGTAAACATATTTTTTTGCGAATGGTATCAAGTTTCCTATTTTTTTTTTTTTTAACAACTTTGATTTTTTGATTTTTGCATTTGGGTAGCCAAACATAATTGACGAAGACAAGGTATACCACAAAAAAAAAAATTAAGAACAAAAAAAAATACCATTCCCGGCTTTGCAGGGTGCCCTTTCGCCATAGGGTATCCCTTTCACTGTGAAAATACATTAATAATACAATAATATTTTTCATAAAACCTTGTTCTCAATCAACTATACATCCTCCTTCTTCCTCCCAACCTTCCCTCCACCCCAAAACAAACCTAGGAGAAGTATAAGGTTGTTCCCTTAAAATATCTTTAGGCACGCCGTTCTAATTCCTCTTTAATAACACACAAATAAACTACTGAAATCTTTTTAATACCCATTTGGCTACTCAAAAATCAAACAATAGCCAATAAAAATAATTTAAAATCTTTTATCTTAATACTAACATAAAGTTTTCAATTTCAGGTCGACTAGAGGAGGTATGGAACTAAATTAAACACTTCTATTTGTGTCCATATTTTTAAAAAGGTGTATGTCGTTAAACATTGCTGAAAAGTTTTCTCCAGCATACAAATAGCAGGCCAAACTATAAAGTCTTAAAAAACGAAAAAATTTAAACTATTATTTTCTTTTTTCTTGAAAAGACTATGTCAATATAAAACGAACAGAAACAATTTAAAAAATCTTTTTCAACAAAATAAGAAAAGTAAAAGAAAAGTAAAGAGCTCATTTAAACCAAAAATGAGCAAAAATAAAATGAAATAATCCACCAAGCGTGAAACTACCACAAATCAGCATCGATAAATAAATGAAACCCAAAACGAACAGAAATTACAATAAGTAACCGATTCAAACTCAAAACAAGCAGAAATTAACATGAGTAGGGCTCAAAACCCTTAACCTTCCCAAGGCCAGAACATAATTTTCACTTTACTGAAAAAATACAAATGAATGTGCATTGTCAGTTTAATATACATAAACTGATATTTATTAATCAAAATGTTAATATTATTTGATTTATTAAAGTTATAAAAGTAAAAACATTTATGTTTTTTCATCTATACATTTATAGTAAAAACCTCTATATAAAGCTCTTGAAAGAGCTTTTGAGCCCCACTCTTGAAAATAATTTTCTAATTAATTTCTGTTCGTTTTATATTGACATAGTCTTTTCAGGGAAAAAGAGAATAATTCTTTAAATCTTTTCGTTTTTAAGACTTTATAGTTTCGCCTACTATTTGTATGCTGGAGAATGTCTTGATAAAATTCCTGTGTCTGGCGCTGTCATTACGTAACATGTGAGCTGTCATTATGTAACATGTGCACTGGCATTACGTAAGACTCTTGTTGTAACATTGTCTTACTTGTTGTAACACCTGCGTCTCTTAGAAAATTAATTAAACCTGGATGGCATGGGTACCCAGGGCTCCTGTAGAAATTCTGCGTGAATCTTATATGGGTCCCGTAGAAATCTCATGGGAATCTTGAATGGTTCTCGTTGAATATATTATGGCCCCACTCATGGGCGCCCATAAGCTGTATTCCAGGGGGGGGTCAAACCTCGTCTAATTGGCACTTTTAATGCTATATAATAGAAATTTCATAATAAAAATATAAAAATAAGGCAGCATCATTCAGCCAGGGGGGAGGGCGGGAGCCCGCCCCCCAGCCCCCCCATAAGGGTGCCCAAGGCCCCAATACACAACGGAGCGTGAAAAAAGCAGGGTTGCCAACTGGACATGTTTTATGTCAAAAGGACACATCCTCTGTGACTGGACAAATTTACATAAAAGGGAAAAAAAGTAACACATTTTACAAATTTGGGACGTAAAAGGTGAAAAAAGTGATACATTTTACAAATTTGAGACATAAAAGGAGAAAAAAAGTCCCATATTTTGTAAATTTATAACATAAAACTGAACTTTTTTCAACTGAATATTGGTATAAAAGTGTCACTTTTCACCAAATTAGTGCTCTTTCTTGGCATTATTCTTTGTTTAGCATCCAGGTTTTGCCAGAGATGTCGTAAGCAAAGGATTTCCTCCCAAGTAAAGGATTTAAATGTTGATAGGAGTGTTGTCCTTTCAGAGTTTAAAGTGTCAACATCAAAATTGGATATCGAATGGACATTAATAATTCAGTAACTTGTAGAGAAGAAAACATAAATGTCGCAATAGGGATTAGTGACGTATAATTCTGACATATTTTTATTGACCTACATATGTGTCTACTGATCTACTGACCTAATTTCTGAACATTTTTATATGTGTTAATTAAAAAAAAATTCCACAAAATAAGTTTTGCAAAGAAAAGTAAAGAATTCCATTAAACCAAAATTAAGTAAAAATAAAATAATCTACCAAGCGTGAAACAACCACAAATCGGCATCGATTAATAAATGAAACCCAAAACGAACAGAAATTACAATAAATAACCGAGTCAAACTGAAAACGAGCAGAAATTGACATGAGTGGGCTCAAAACAACTATGGCTTCCCAAGCCCTGAACCAAATTTGAACTTTACTAAAAAAAATTATAAAGATTTTCACTTTTATACATATAACAACTAAAGTAATATTTGCAATCTGATTGATAACTATCAGCATATGTATATTAATCTGAAAATGCAAATACATTTGTATGTTTTTCCGCAAAATTCAAACTATGTTCAGGTCTTGGAAAGGCATTATTCCATTTTGTGAAATAAGTTTTTTTTAATCAGTTTCTATTCGTTTTATATTAACATACTCTTTTCAGAGAAAAAGAAAATAATACTTTAAATCTTTTCGTTTTTTTAAGACTCTATAGTTTGGCCTGCTATTTGTATGCCGGAGAAAATTTTCCAGCAATTATTAACAACATACACCGTTTTAAATATATGGACACAAATAGTAGTGTTTAATTTAGTTTCATACCTCCTCTAGTTGACCTGAAATAGAAGTTGATACCATTCGCAGAAAAATCTGTTTACTTTCTATGATAGCTTGGATACACTTACGCTATTTTTATTTGGTTAAATTTTAAGAGCAGAAGTAGCCCTGAAAGTTTGAACATAATACCCTCAGTCGTTCTTGGGATACTGCTGAGATGCCTTACTGGGAATTAGCATTAACACAGTGCATTTTGATTTAATCTTAAGGCAACATTTAGTTTTTAAACATAATGGGTAAATGGGAGGTTGGCGTGGGAAGGGGGTAGTTGCCCTCCAGTTACTTTTGAATATTAAAAAGGGTATTAGCCCTTTCTAGTTTCAATCGAATGAGCCCTTTTTGAAGTTCCTAACACAACTCCTTGAAAGAAAATGTGTCCCAAGGGTATAACTTACAAAACTTACCCTGAGGGCTGTGGAGGGAGAGCCATCCTCTTAGATGCAATTTCCGTACCTTTCAACTACTTTGAACAAAATGGCTACCTCAAAATTTTGATTGGATGTGTTTGGATAAATGATGGGCGTGGAAGATGTGTTAGTTGCCTTCCCATCGCTTTCGACTATTAAAAAGGGCACTGGCCATTTCAGTTTTCAATCAAATGATCCCTGTTTGAAGTTTCTACGAAAACACTTTCTATAAAAAACTTGCATGCCCCCAGGGCATAATTTACAACCCTTGACCTGAGGGATTTGGGAGGGTTGTCATCCTCAAAGACTTAATTTCCAGAACCTTCAACTACGTTGAACAAAATAGCTATCTCACAATTTTTATTGGATGTGTTTGGGGAAAAGGATGCCATGAGAAGGGGATTAGTTGCCTTCCAATCACTTTCGACTATTAAAAAGGTCACTAGCTATTCCAATTTCCAATCGAATGAGCCCTTTTTGAAGTTTCTACGACAATACTTTCTATAAGAACCGTATATGTCCCAAGGGCATAACTTACAACCCTTGCACTGAGGGCTGTGGGGGAGTGTCCTCCTGAAAAACATAGTTTCTATCTGGAAATCAACTACGCTGAACAAAATGGCTATCTCGAAATTTTGATTGGATGTTTTTGGGGAAATGGCTGGTGTGGTAGGGGTGTTAGTTGCCTTCCAATCACTTTCGACTATTAAAAAGGGCGCAGTAAATCAGTAATCTTTTATTGACAAAAACACATGACAAATAAATTTCTAAACTGGTCAACAGAGAGCAGGGCTCGATGTGTCGGCCATAAACAAATATAAGAAAATGCCGAAATAACAAATACAAGATAAAAAAAAAAAATATACAAGGTAGGAGATAACAAATGAGGCCACCCCAGCGCGAGAACACCACAACACAAATCATACTAATATCAATTATTCATCAATCCCAACATCCAAAGAACCATTTTTGAAATATGTTTTTTCAAAGAAGATCTGCTCTTGAAACTTGGGAACATTTCTACTAAATTAAGTTTATTGACTATATGAGGAATCTGATATCTGATTGATAATCTAGCTCTTTCTGATTTAATTGGAGGAAGGTGATACTTCGTGGAGTGGATGTGGTGGGCAGGAGAAATCGGAGTCTCAATTATACCCAAATTATGGAAATAATTTGTTGAAGATTGAATAGCATAATACCACATTGCTGTATGCAGGTCCTTCAGTTGTTTAAGATTAAGAATATTGAGAAAAACATGCAAAGATTGGGTTTCCGAGAGATTTGGAAGCCTCATTGGGCGATGAATAAAAATAACCAGAATTATAATTGCCTTATTTTTAATTATCTGAAGAGGTTGCAGATCGACCGTAATTGTGTTGAGATAGATTACAGGGAATAATTTAGATATGATTCAATTAGAGAATGGTATAAAATTTTAAGGATGGAAAAAGGAAACACATGTTTCAATCTATGAAGACAACTTAAGTTATGGGCAAGTTTCATTCTCAAACAATCAGAATGCTTACGGAAAGATAAAAGCTCATTGAGAGTGATCCCAAGGTAACGAAATGATTTTACTCTTTTTTAACCTGCTTTGTATTACAAATAAGCCTTCTATGGTAATTTTATCCACTGCCCGCCGTGATCGCCCAAAAAGTAATGAATTATGTTTTAGAAAAGTTCAGAGCTAGGTAGCTACATGCAAACCATTTATTCAAAGATTTCATTGCTATCACCATTTTCTCAACCAATAAAGATGAGATTTTAGCTTTTACTGTTACCATTGCATCATCTGCAAAATTTACTATTAAGCTACTATCTTGGGGTAAGCACCTCGGAAGGTCATTTATATAAATCAAAAATAGTAATGGTCTTAATATTGATCCCTGGGGGTCTCCAATACCATCAATAATAATGTGACTTGATAGGTGCTCATTTATTTCTGCCTGTATTTTTCGACCACGCAGGTAAGATTTTATCTAAGATTTTAGACCTAGGCCTTTACCTCCAAAACCTGTGTTATTAATTTTCTCCAGAAAAATTTCGTGGTTTAGCGCATCAAATGCCTTTTTTATATCATAGAAAAGAGTAGACACATGATTATCATCATCTAGTGAATCATTAATCTCTAAAATTAATGCAGCAATAGCTTTTTCAGTAGAATGACCCGAACTGAATCCAAATTGATTTTTAGTAAATAAATTCCTTTTATCAAAATACGAAACTAATATTTTTTGAATAATTTTTTCTAGAACCTTAGATATTGGAGGAAGAATAGCTATTGGTCAATAGTTGCCTATAGCTGTCTTATCACCTTTCTTATGAATTGGAATAACTCGTGCAGATTTCCAAACTTCTGGAAGGATCCCTGATGATATGGATGCATTCAAAATGTGATGCAACGGAACATGGATTACAGAAGCAATTTCTTTAAGAATATTTGTGGAGAGTCCATCTAGACCTAGGGAATTGCCAATTTTAAATTCGTAATTACTTTCTGGAACTCACCGAAAGTAACAGGGGCCAGGAACATACTAGAATTTTCAGATGGCGTGAGATAATCTTTATATGAATAAAACGGATATTCCGGGGAATTCGGTTCAACAGTAGTGTTAATACGAGAAAAATAATTACAAAAATAATCTGCAACAGTATCCTTCCCCTTCAACTCAACTCCATTTTCATTTATGATGACTTCAGGGTGTGGTGTCTTAGTAATATTTCCAATTTTTCCTTGATTAAATTCCATGTAGTCCGAGGTGAATCAGATTTTTTAAATGAATTTTCGTAATAAATTTGTTCAATTGTTCTAAGAATTTTAACCAGCAAGTTTTTATTATTTTTGAATCGTTGTACATTATGAGCCCAAGGGTATTTCATTTTTATCTTATACAGTCGATTTTTTTCCTTTATGGATTTTAAAAGTTATACACATAACCAAGGGTTTTTGGGCGATGTTCTTTTCCAATATGTAGTTTTAAATGGGCAGTGAAGGTCCAGTTTTTCATTCAATATTCGATAAAGTATATCTAAGGAATTATTTGGGTCATTCTCATTAGTAAATTCACTCCAATCTAAATTGCTAAGATTAAATTTCAGTTTATTCATATTTACTTGTGAGAAATTTCTCCTCTTCATAGGATTTTCATTATTGACTATCATTTGCGCTTTGAAATCAGACGTTAAAATACAATGATCAGATGTATCTTTAATAACCACGAATGTAGCCTCACATGGATAAGATGCAAAAATGTTATCAATCACAGAAAAAGAAGAATTTGTTATTCGTGTCGGAATAAATCATACTGGGTTCATACCATGAGAACGGTTACACTCTAAAAATTGAAAGACATGTCGGTCAATTCCTTGCTGGCTTGATGGGAGACATCCCATCAAGTCAATATTGAAGTCCCCAAGGATTAAAACTGGCATTCAAAGATTTGATATTACACTTAATATATTTTCAAATTTGTCAATAAAGTCTGCGATGCTAGATGAGGGAGGGCGATAAATTACACCAATTAAAAATTGCTCATTATTTGGTAAAAAAAACATTCAACAACACAGCTTTCAAAAATCATCTCAGCATTCAGATATAGAAATTCTTCTTTCATCCGTGCCGGAATATAATTTTTAACCAGTATTGCTAAACCACCTTGCTTTTTTCGATTTCTGCTTACATGAAAAAATGGGAAATCGCTAATTTTAGTTTTATTTCCCGAACTTTGATCTAAAAATGTTTTACAAAATCCAAAAATATCCATACCCAATTCAAATAAAAAAATTTCAATTGTACCTTGCCCGCTCTTCCATCCACGACAGTTCCAAAAAGATATTCTCCTCATATTTCGGTTTTTATGAACTATTTCATGAGAAAACAAGTATTTATTTGGGGGAACTAAAAAAGAGTTTAAAATTTCATTTTTATCATGGGCTAGGGGCGTTTGGAATACATTACTAAACAGGCCTGAATCGTGTATTGACCTCCCGCCAAGGATCACCCCCCCCCCCATGCCTCTCACACAAAAAACTAAAAGCACTAAAACTCACACTAAATGGGTTTATTCTCGTGGAAGATATCATGTCATTCAGCTACGAGCCCCTGTAATGTTAAATCACACCATATCGGAAAAAAAATAAAATAAAATCAAAGCATCACAAAGAAAATATTTACTTATCAGCTGAGTTATGTTAATTGACCACACAAAGAAAAAGTCATTTTGGTTTTACTTGGAACCAATCCATCTTTTCCTTCTCTCAAGCTTGGTCAATTTAGCATAGGATTGGTGGGAGTACTGGAGGAATCCAAGCCTGAAAACCCATCTGTTTAAGTTCACTTTTCTTCTTTAGAAGGGATGAGCGAATATTTGGGACAGACTTGCTCACATCATCGGATAAAAACACTAGAGAATACCGGACAATTATCTATGCAGGATTTTTCCCTAAAAGCTTGATCGCGAAGTAGTTTGTTTGCTTGCAAAGTCGGAAACCTATCCTTAAAGTTGTGGAGTTGGATTTTCGTGAATTTTTCATCAAACAGTTCGTGGTAACGAACTGTAAGTAAGGAGCGACCCGGCTCAATGGTAACCGAAACTCTAGAAAAAGGGGTTTTGCTACCAATAGATAGATCAAAAGAATCAGATTTTAATGCTGATTTCAAATATATAACTTTCATCAAGTTTAATGCTACCCATCAAAAGTGACGCGCCTAAGAAAATTTGGCTGATTTTCAAAAAAAGGGGAAACTACCCCCTAAGAGCCGTAGTACCTGAATAAAATCTACACCATCATAGTCAGACTATCAGGAACTCTTTCGATAACGGTGTTCAAGCTCCGATCAACAAAAATGAGGAATTCTTTATTTTTGCCAGAAGAAAGATCACAGATGCGTGGGTTTCTGTTTTTTTGTTTTTTTTTTTTTTTCCACAGGGGTGATCGTATCGACCCAGTGGTGGTCCTAGAATATAGTGCGAGGGCTCATTGGAACGGAAATTAAAAGTTTCAGTGCCCTTTTTAAGTGACAAAAAAAATGGAGGGCAACTAGGCCCCCTCCCACACTCATTTTTTTCCAAAAGTCACCCGATCAAAATTTTGAGATAGCCATTTTGTTCAGCATGGTCGAAAATATGATAAAAATGTCTTTTAGGATGACTTGATCCCCCAAAGTCCCCAGGGGGAGGGCTGAAAGTTATGAACTTTACTCAATTTTAACATATAGTATTGGTTATTGTGAAGTATAAAGAATTTTTCAGAGGAGATTGTTTCTGAAGGGGAGAAGGAGAGGGTCGGGGGCTATATGGAAGGATCTTTCCATGAAGGAAGTTTTCATGGGGGAAGGGAAATTGCCATGAAGGGGGCGCCGGACTTGCCAGCATTATTTATTGGTTATTGGGAAGTATACAACCATTTTCAGGAAGGATTTATTCTGGAGGGGGGGGGCTAGAGGAGGGGATTACTCTGGAGAATATTTCCGTGGAGGATGTTTCTTTGGGGTAAGGGACGTTTCTATGAAGGGGGCGCCGGATTTCCAAGCATTATTTAAGAAACGATCAGAAGTTAAATAAAAAAAAACAAGTTTTTTCAACTGAAATGTAAGAAGGAAAATTAGAACTTAAAACTAAAAGAAATTATAACGTATGTGAGGGGGTTATACCCCCAGTAAAAAACAAGCTCTTTAAGCTAAAGTTTTTTTTTATTTCTTTAAAAAGAGCTATCTATTCTAATTAAAAGGCCATTGTGATTAAGGGGTTTGTGTATCAAATTTTTTTTTAACTTTTAACGTAAAGAGCGTGGTATTCACTAAGGGGAGAACCCCTTTCATATAAGTAATAACATATACGTAATAAAAAAAACAATAAAAAAACAAGCGATACGGCTCAATAGTAATTGAAACTTTTAAAAACGAAATTTTGATGTCAATAAATGTATCAAAAGAATGTGTTTATAATGCTGATCCTAAATATATAAATTTTATTAAGTTTAGTATTACTCATCAAAGGCTACGAGCCTGAGAAAATTTACTCGATTTTTTAAAGAGGGGGAAACATCCCCTACAAGTGAAAGAATTTTAATGAAAATCACACCGTCAGATTCAGCGTATCAGAAAACCCTATTACATAGGTTTCAAGCTCATATCTGCAAAAATCTGCAACTTTGTATTTTTTGCCAGACGAAAAATATACGAATATAGAAGTTAGTTACGTAAGTTAATTTGTAAAGACATCCATTTAGCAAAAGAAAAGTAAAATTTTTATGCAAATAAAAGCTGCATTAACTAAAAAACGATCAGAAATTAAATAAAAAAAACAGGTTTTTTAAACTGAAAGTAAGGAGCGACATTAAAACTTAAAACGAACAGAAATTATTCCGTATATGAAAGGGTCTTTCCCCTCCTCAACTCCTCGCTCTTTACGCTAAAGTTTGACTCTGTCTCACAACTTTATTTTTTAAAACAATAAAAAACTTTAGCGAAAAGAGCGAGGCGTTGAGGAGGGGACAGCCCCTTTCATATACGGAATAATTTCTGTTCGTTATAAGTTTTAATGTCGCTCCTTACTTTCAGTTTAAAAAACTTGTTTTTTTTATTTTATTTAATTCAGTGACCCGGAATTCACATTGAATATGTAATTTCCGCAATAATTCACCAATTTTTTCCACACCCTCTTCTTTCGTCAAATACTTTAGGTTCCAGGCTATGACGTTACTTCGTCGGTCAGCATTTTCTAAGACTAGTACCTGATTTTTTAGGGGTCCAAGGCTGGGGTTATCATGGGACTGGTTCGCTGATAGTCGGAGGTCCTTAACCTCCTTCTGTAGATTAGCGATTGCGTCATCGTGAACTTTATTGGAACTTTCGAAATTTTGGGTTCTTGATGATAGATTACTTATCTCACCTCTGATTTCTAACATTTCACTTCTCAGTCCTTGTATTTCTGCTTGAATGTTTGTCACAGTTGATAATATTTGTTGAATATTTGTTGCGAGGCTTTGAATTGATTCGTTTATCGTTGCACTATAAGTGGATTCACGGGTGGATTCTAGTTCCAAATGTCGTTTCTTAGTTTTCCCCATTAAAATTGTTAGAGAAATTTGGAAAAAAAAAAAAAAAAAAAAAAAAGCAGCCGAGGACACAATCACACTAATAGCAATTAGTTTATAACGTCACAACAGGTATTTAAGTTTTTATATTCATAATCAATTAGTTGTTAATTTATTGTCAATTATATCCATTTAAGTTGTAAGACCAAATTAGCACCATCCAAGGAGATAATCACATTAATAGAATCTAATTTAATACGTCACAACAGGTGAATAATTCACTTATATTTTAACGGGCTCGCATGAAACGATGTTATTCGGCTGAGAGCATTGAATGAACTCAAGCCACTCCAATTTCCAATCGAATGAGCCCTTTTGGAAGTTTCTACGACAACTCCTTCGATACGAAGTGCCCTGATCTAAAGAAAAAAAATTATATAAATAATACATTGGTTCAACATTGTCCTTTACTTAGGCAGCGCTATTGCGCTGCCTATGATATAGTGTGCCAAGCCGTTTTTTATGTAATACTAATTGATAAGCAGGAGAGGGCCAGTAAACCCGTGGCAAGTGCCGTTGTACCTGCCAGGAGAGTATCCCTTAAACTGCGGGGATCAGGTTGAGCGGAGGCTGACGCTTCACTTGTTTATTGGGGTTAAACCGGTTTCAAGCATGGGAGAGACTGTAATGCTAAATGTCGTGTTGAAATACATATCGCGATCCATGGCTATCGGAATAAAGAAGGGAGTGTTTTTAAAACGAGTTGTAGAATATTTGTACAGAGACTCGGTTTTATAGTCAAAAGAACTGTTAATTAAGGAGGCCAAAACTGGTGACCAATTTACGAAATGCGTGCAAGATGAGGATAATTTAGTGAATATTGCTTAGCTGCTTGCACGATGTGCTAAAGAAAGGATAGAATTCCCAAAGTTCGTTATATTTGATACCCAAGAAGTACCGGCCAGCGGAGCAGAAGTAGGTGCATATTTTATATCGTCGGTGAATGAAATGCGACGGCAGTTCTAGGGTTTTCTAGAGCATTACAACCAAGTTCCACTCCCTTGGCCGCCCGGCAATTCTATAAGTGACGGAAGCCAACCTAATCCCGCTCCAGAAAGATATTCTCCACTACCCTGTTTTGTAGTTTTGAAGAACTCGCCCCCCCCCACTAACACGTCAAGAGAACGAAAACAATTTCTTACGAGCATGTACGGAGAAGACCTGTCGGTTGATGACTAAAAAGAAATCAATTTGAAATTGAAAAGAAACCGATCTGCATGGCGGCTTGTTGTTAAACCAAAGGACAAGGCAGACAGCATTGCCTCTTCTATAAAGTGTAGAAGCTAAGGTGAAATTCCTAGTTTTTAAATTCGTGATCAAAAACATTCCAACCACATATGATGCTGACACAGTGAAAGCGTGAGTTTCAGGCTGAGAAAGGGCAGAACAGTGTTGTGCAAGTCGAACCTATAAGCTGTACTTTTCTTCCCGTTAGCAGCTAGATCTGGCTATGCCAAAACTAGATTTTGAACATTTATCGATTGAAGAATTTGTGTACCTCCCATTGCCAGAAATTTGTCACGTTTCAGCGGCGTGCTCCGCTCCCCAGTTTTGTCCATGTTGCGGTGAAATACACCGCAACGGAAAACAAAAACGCTCCGATGAATGAAGAGAATACTAGCATTGTGTCTTGGAATATGAATGGAGGTGTTTCTCACAGAATCCCTGTAATTGAAGAGCAATGTCGGCTTAGCGATATTCTGTGCATCCAAGAACATTTGCTGACAAATGATAGCCTCAGCCTACTCAAGTATTCAGACAGTCATACATTTTATTTTGTACCAGCCAAGTCTCATCAGCGCAGGAGGCTCTCTGGGGGACTAGCGATCGTATGTATTTCTGTCGTTGATTCCGAGATTCTTCGTGCAGCTGAAAACTTCATGGCTATAAGGGTTGGGAACCTGGTGATTTTCAGTGTCTGCCTTCCTACAAACTACAGCGACGAAGAATCAGATAACCGATTCTCAAAAGCAGTGCGAGCTCTTGCAAAGTGCCTCAAGAGTACTATGTTGTCAAAACTAGAATGTCTTATAATCGGAGACTACGACTGTAATCTAGTCGATGACTTGTATCCTCGGTCCCAGCTGATCCTAAGTGCACTTGAAAGTCGGTATCGTGTGCTCCCAAAAGACAAGGATTTCACGTTTGTACATACTAGTAATTCAGTCTCAAATATAAACCATGTGACATGCACACCAAACGTGAGTGGCACAGCGAGCGTGCTAATGGGAAGTCACTCCGCCGACCACATCCTAATTGAAGCATGTGTTAGTGTTTGTATCCCAAAGGCCAAAAGTACTTCACACTGGTATAAAATAACACCTTGGTCAAAGGCCGACTTCCCGCTTTATCGGACAGTGCTTGACACGACACTTCAGAAGATCAGCGTGCCATTTAGTCTACTACAAGCCAAAGTGCAAAGGAATATCCAGGAAACTAAAATACAGGTTAATGCCTTCTGTGCTGAAATCACCCACGCACTACTAACCACAAAAAAGGCTGCTATTCCCGTTAGGAAAATTCGTAAAATGACTGAAATCCCGAAGTTCTCAAAGAATCAAGAGCTAGTGAAAGCATCTCAGGATGCTAAGCTCTGGTTCTCAGTGTGGAGGGAAAGTGGCCAGCGTAAATCCGGTGTGTTAAATTGTCTCCGTGTACACACAAAACGTAAATTTGAGAAAACCCTCTAGTAGCACCGCACGAATGTGAAAAATGATTATACAGAGAGAGTTATTAATGATCCAAGTCGTTTATGGAAAGACCACATGAAAGATTGCCCAAACACGCCTAAAACTATGCCTAGTAATCTACATGACTAGCGAGCTTACTTTACGAGCGAATCTAGTGCCACAAATCCCAATGTAGCTAGACCGTACACTGAAGAACTTGATTCTGTGCTATCAAACTCGAGTTTTCCGAACTTTACCGTTTCTGCTTCGGATGTTAATGCAAATGCCTTTAGGCTGAAAAAGAAAAAATTGCATTGAGTTGACGGTTCGTGTGCACTTCACCTTGTGAATGGTACCCGTCTTTTGTATGAAATGTTAACATTATTGTACCAGCTAATATTCGTAGTCGGTTTTGTACCCGATGTTTTCTGTACAGGGCAAATGACGCCCATCCAGAAAAAAGTGAAGCCAGCTAACATATGCTACTCGTATCGCCCAATTCCTGTGTTGTCAGTTTTACCCAAGCTTCTAGAAATGCTTATATTGTCGAATGTTAGACACTGTTTCCAAATTCCAAACCACCAATTTGGTTTTACGGTTGGGATTGGTTGCGCTGATGCTCTGTTCACCCTTGCTTCTATTTTGTCTGATTCTGAGGCAACGGGTGATCCACTAGTTATTAGCTCTTTTGATGCGAGCTGGGCTTTTGACTCGTCGGTGTACGCGCAGATCCTTCTAGAAGATTATAAGCAAAGGCTAAATTTGTGTATTGTCAGAGTATTATATTATATGTACAATGACCTTAGAGCGCAAATCAAAATACCCTCAAATTCAGTTGAATCTGCTGTTGTACCGGTCTGTAAAGGACTCAGGCAAGGTTCAGTTGTGTCTCCGAGTTTGTACAACAAAAGTGTTCAACCGGCACAAGCCCAAGTAGCTGCGTCTTGTGTTTCAAAATGGATAGATGTTTCATTGATGGCGTATGCTGACGACTTGTTAAATTTGAACAGGTCCGCTGATCGACTATCGAAGAATTTTGATGTATTGAATAGGGAATATAACAACGTAGGTTTGTCGTTTAATTTGTCAAAATCTGCCATCTTGTTCATCAATGCGGAGCACTGCGAAGAAGAAATCTATTTGGGTGATTCAGTTGTGAAACCATCTGAGAGTATTACTTACCTTGGTTTGCCAACCCGTCAAAGCCTCCACTCCAACGGGACTCTGCTTGTACGCCACGTAGAAGTGAAAATCTGAATTGCGTACGGGTCAATTATTAGTAACAGACATCGGTTCTGCCGTAAATATCTTGCATCGCTGTATAATGCCATTGCCCTTCCACATGTACTGTATATAGCACCTCTTTGGAAATACCTGTCGTCCGCTCAGTGTGCAAAAGTAAGATTGTTGTTTTTCCGATTCGCAAAGTTCCTTCTGAGACTTCCACCATGGACGAGTAACTCCTATATCATGCGTAATTATGGTGTATCCGATCCAACAGTCTGTGATAACCGTGTCGCCGATAATTTTCTGGAAAACACTAAGGGAAGAGCGAACTCTTGGCTAGCCATCCTATGCCAGTAGTTTTGCTAATGTACATAATGTGTAAATATGTTTGGTGATGTTCCCTAGTGTGACTTTTCTTTCCTTCTTCGTTTGTTATGCTCCTTTTTAATTCCGTTTTAATTTTCGAGCAATAAATTTACTTACTTACTTACTTACTTACACCAAGTCATTTTGTATATTTTTTTGTATGCTTTTTCTTTTTTTTGTTATTATTTGACGTTAACTGGCCTCTTTGAAAAGATTTACAAAGCCTTTTTGGTCAATAATACAACGGATACAAAAAAATGTACAGTTTTTCACATTTCAAGATGAACATATTTTAGCTAAAAATGGCACATTCTTAGATGCTCAAGGGACACATTCATGGACCAAAAAGTTGGCAATCTTGGAAACCAGTAGAGTAAGGTTTTCTGAAACGCTGAATACTATGGTGTGGGTTTTGTCAGTATTCCTTGACTTTTAAAGGGGTTTTCCCTTCTTTTTCAAAAATAAGACTAATTTTCTCAGGATTGTATTGTTTGATGGGTAAAACTAAACTTATTAAGTCCTATATAAATTGAAGTCAGCACAATAAGCCCATTCACTTGATGTATATATTGACATAAAATTCCATTTTTAGTGAATCGGTTAATATTCATCCACGCTACTGCTTCCTACAGTTCGTTACCACGAATTGTTTGACAAACTGTTAAAATTTATTTCTTACGAGCGAAAAGCGTCGTAAAATTCAACCAAGTGCTTTTCTTATTTATGTCCATGATTCAACGTGGCAAAACTGGCGAAAATAAGGTGCTTCTTTAAAAACCCTTACAATTTTAAAACAACCAAAAGGAAAATCTTGGAAAAAAGCAAGCTCAGGTATGAATAGACCAAAGTTGAGTCCGTATGCACGAAAAATACTCTTTATTTGGTATCCTTGGGACTTAAATTAAATATAAATTTGTCATTAAGTAGAGTAGAGAACCCAAAACTATCCTAACTACGAAGAAAAAATGGGAAAGAGATAGGTATTGCGGAAGAGTACCTAAAAACATCAAATTTTTATTTAATTGATTTTGTAAGGGTAGTATATAACGATTTAGTAGTTTATATAGTATGCAGAATAAACGAAGTGGCACATAAAAAATTAATTTAAACATTTTTTTTAAACCGATCACGGTGTGGTTTACGAATGTTATTCTGAAAGCACTTTTCTATCATGTGCAAAGGATGTACAAAGAAATCCGCCCAAAATTCTTCGATAGCTATTTTGTTCAACGTAGTTGAATGGTCTATAACTATGCCTTTCGGCATGACAGATATTATGGAAGAGGGGTATTGTGTCATTATTTAAGAGAGAGGGGCTACTTCTTACTTATGAATGATGACAAAGAAGAACATAGAACGACTGTAGTCAATAGTAGCTTGTATGTCATGAATTTTGAAGAAACTGATACAATTTGCCCAGCAAAAGGATTCGTTAGTTGTGTTTCAGGCATCCATGACACTGTAGTCAACCAATTTGTATCCAAGATAAATAGTAACACTGCAGTCAAGACCAATTGAACACTATCCTTGTAATTAGGATAATGAACGGAAAAGGATATGACAGGTAAGACTCTTTAGAGGATGGGTCAATTTGAAGTCCAAATAAAACTCGGTCTTCTAAATTAATCTGGCGGTGTTCATATTTTAAACATTTACTTGGCCAACATGAGGAAGAACAACAAAACGACTCCAGGTTATAAATATAAATGAGCTTGCTTCGCTTACAAAAAACTTTCAGTGACACAAGCTTGAGTGCTTGGCTCGAGGAGCAGGGTCAAGTGTATTGATTCAACACGTGAAAGTATCGGACAAATTTGAGGGAGACCCAGATGCTGCATCAAAATTCTGCTTGGAATGGAAAGACATAGTATGCATTCTCTGAAAAGTAATATTAAGCTAACATTCAGACCAGCTTCGGAACTGACTGACCAATTCCAAAACAGAGGTTTGACAGAAAGGGGTGATCATATCCGCCACAAAATCAATCAAGAGAAGCTTCTAATCGAACGAGCTGAAGGTCCTAGTGCTGCTGCTCTTGTTACCGTAATTCTTGAGAATTCACACAATGCTGGAAAATCTGCTCTTACTGCTGATATTATAAAAGTTTCTTATTTCCCATTTATCAAAGTTTGTACTTTAGAAGAGAAAGTTAGATTCAATGAAATTTCTAAATGTTTATCTATTAAAATTATTTTAATGATGCTTATAGGTCTCAATTCAGTTTTATTTTATTCAAAAACATTGAAAGACTTCTACACTATGGTCTCATTCAAATCACACTCTTCAAGCGCGTGATCATTCATCATTTGTACCAGCAGCACAAGGATGATTTTAAAGGAAACATGAATGATGTCTGCATTTACTGCTATTCTGCACCTCCGAGTTTAGGGCAAGCAGATAATATTGGGAATGTCCTTGAAAACATTGACATATTTAGTGGTGAAGATATTGACCGAATCAAGAAAGAAATGGGCCGTGAAAGTTGTGTGCTGGAAACAAGAAGCTGTTAGCTCTTTCAGTTTTTGTTCGTTAAGTAGAATCAAAGGACCGACCCAGAAAATTTTTGAACTTCCTTGAAGTGCAAGACATTCTGATGATAGCCCTCTGATAAAAGAAAGCTAGGCCCTTTAATTTGGTTTTAATGTCACCGTCTTCTTTTAACCCAACTTATTATGCGTTATTGAAAGTCTCTTCACTTCGTATTTTTTTGTATTTTGTTGTTGATTTTAAAATTTTTTTATGTATGTATTTCTTAAAATTGGACGTGATTGTCTCTTACTTGGTTGCTAGCTACCGCTGCGACTCGGATTAAACAGACAATTTTAATAGTCAGAAGCGGAATGGTCTAGGAGGCAAATTCTTTTTTTTTAAATAAGGTGGATTCGAGATTTCAATACGTAACCTCCTTCAAAGAGTATCCAATTTGTATGGATTTGGAATTTACCTGGCAACACTGGCAAAACCTTAAAACAGAGAAATTCTACCTTGGATAGGAGAAGAGCTGAGCTACCTTCTAATTTATGTCGTATTTTCAAAAAAAAAAAACTTATGAAAAGATGTGTCATTCTAGACAAAGAAAAAGTATTATTTATTCATTACGTAAGCTGAGCAGAGGGGTCGGGGTATAATTAAATAAAGAATAAAAGTTTATTTGGTTTGAAATTACCCCTTCTGCACACTATTGATAAAAATCAGAGCGTGATACTCCAAGAAATTTACACCACAGTGCTACACTGTTACTGCTCTAACATTCACGCTAAGATTTTCCCTGAGTTTCTACAAATTCTGAAGTTTTTGTACTTTTGTACTACCTATGAAAGATCTTTAGCCGAACTGGCCAGCCATGACAAAAAACCAACAAAGAGAAAAATCTCTAAAAAAAAAACAAACAAACGAGACTGTGGCCAGTGAAGAGAAAAGAAAACAACAGAAACAAAACAACGCGGATATTTCGCCTGTATACAAACAAGGCGTCTTCAGCACGAAAGACAACAAAAAAAAAACAAAAAAGTCCAATCGGCGCAAACTAATCCACGTAGGGAAAAGATGCTAATATAGAGTTACTTCAGTGAGGACACCAGAGTAACTGAAGAAAAATAAAAAAATTGTAAATTACTTTAATTATTCAGTTGCGAAATAATCCTTTTGTTAGCTATTACTAAAGCAAATCGTTTTGGTCTAGCAGGTAAAATAGTCTTTGCAGAGCATATTTGGCTTCAACCAGATCATTTTGTAAAATTTGATGAAGCCTTGGCTATTTCTAATGATAAGGGGTACACCCAATGGGCCAGGGAAGCCATAGAAATTAAAAAACATATGTTTGCTAACCTTTCCATAAATAGGGACACGGGTAATTTAAATATTGACCCAATTTATGATAACCTTCTAAACAGTGAATCAACAGTCAATAAGGGAGTAAAGATTTTAAATAATCACCAGGGGACTATTTTACCTGCTAGACCAAAACGATTTGCTTCAGTAATAGCTAACAAAAGGATTATTTCGCAACTGAATAATTAAATTAATTTACAGTTTTTTTATTTTTCCTCAGTTACTCTGGTGTCCTCACTGAATTAAATCTATTTTAGCATCTTTTCCTTACGTTTTTTAGTTTGCGCCATTTTTAAATTTTGGTTTTTTTGTTTTTTATTTTTGGTGGTTGGGGTTGTTGTTTTTAGTTTTATCTTGTGTTTTTTTTTTGTTGTTGTTCTTGTGTGTCTTTCGTGCTGAAGACGCCTTTTTAGTATACACGAGAAATATCCGGGTTTTTTTGTTTGTGTTGTTTTCTTTTCGCGCCCCTGGCCACAGTCTCGTTTTTTTTTTTTTTTTATAGATTTTTCTCTTTGTTGGTTTTTTGTACTACCTCGCACTCATCTATTTTACCAGCTTGAATTTTCCATTTAGGAAAATTCAAGCGTTGATTCCAATCCGTTGGATATTGTTTTCACAAGCCACACCAAACGTGATATATCATATCAATTCACATCACCGTAGAAAACTATGGATGACACAAAATACCCTATGGTACCCTCATCATTCCAAAGGCATTTTTAAAGTATTTTCTTGTTAAAAATCAAGCTTTAAATTCATTGGATCATGTTTTCAAAAACCACTCCCAACGTGATACACCATGTCAATTCACACCACCATGCCACACTATGACTGGCCGTCTGAAGCCCTCTGGTACCCCTCATCATTTCTAAGACATTTTCCAGGTATTTTCTTGTTAAAAATTATACATTAAATCCATTGGTTCATGCTTTTGCAAGCCAACCCTTTGTGATACACCATGACAAATAACGCCACCTTACCGCACTATTACTCTCCCTCTGGCACCCCTCGTCATTTTTAAGACATTTTCCAGGTGTTTTCTATTTAAAAATCATGCTTCAAGTCCAGTGGTTCGTGTTTTTGCAAGCCAACCCTCCGTGATACACCATGGCATTCCTATGACAACCTTCCGTGATATAACATGTCATTTTACGCTATCGTTCCACACTATGAGTGGTTTTCTGGCACCCCTCATCATTCCAAACAGATTTTTAGATTTTTTTTTTAATAAAATGATGTCCAATCCCACTTCTCCCAATTCTAAAGTCCTGTTACAACGGTTCCGGCTCCAATTATGCTGGCTTCCATCCCGGTTCAACCCATTCCAATGGCAGCCCTCTGACACACACTATCACACCTAAGAGTTTTCAACCTTTTCCCAGCAAAAATAACTTTAAAAACTAAAAATGACCATAATTTTTTATTTGAACAGTGGAAACTTGCTATTTCATTATTAGATCGCGATCTAACAATTCCCAGCCTATGACACTCAATTCTGACCCACGGCACCCTCTGTCAAGCATTATCACACATTTGTTATTTTATGGTATTTTCCTGCAAAAGTATTCGTTTGCACTAGCATCAATCGTTTAAACTTAATGACCCCCCCAATAGTATTTTACCTGATGACTCCTGGCAATTGAGACCATCATGGCACAATTTACCAACCCGATGACACCCTCTGGCGCTTATTATAACACCTAAGGGTTTTTCAACGTTTTTTGCGCAATAATAACTTTATAAACTAAAAATAAGCATTATTTTATTCGAACAGCGGAAACTTAACATTATATTTTTAGATTGTGATGTTCAATGGGTATTTCAAGTCTGTGATACTCAATGGCTGACACACGGCACCTTCTGGCAAGCATTATACTACATATGGCATTTTGAGCATTTTCCTGCAAAAAATATCCGTCTTCACTTGAATCAACCTTTAAACATAATGAATAATCCCCAATAGTGTTTCTTCTGATGTCTCTTGGCAATTGAAGCCATCGTAGTACAATGTACCAGCCCGATGACAGTCTCCGACACACATCTTAAAAAATCACAAATTCTTAGTACAAAATACAAAATAATTATTACGAAACAAAAAATAATTCTTACAAAGCGAAAATACATCTTAAACAATCTCAAACTGTTCTTACAAAATGCACAATACTTCTTACAAAACAAAATATACTTCTTACAAAGCAAAAACTAATTCTTAAAAAAAATATAAATCGTAATAAATCAAAACTTCTTCTTACAAAGTGCAAAATACTTCTTACAAAACAGAAAATAATTCCTACAAAACAAAAATACATCCTAAAATGTCAGAGATTGTTCTTACAAAATAGAAAATACTTCTTACTCAACAAAATATACTTTTTACAAAACAAAAAATAAGTCTTAGAAAACAAAAATACATAGTAAAAATCAGAGATTATTCTTACAAAATACAAAATAATCGTTACAAAAAAATACTTCTTACAAAGGAAAAATAATTCTTACCAAACGAAAATATATCCTAAGAAATCATAAATTCCTATTACAAAACACAAAATAATTCATATGAAACAAAAAAATAATTCTTACAAAACAAGAAATACATCCTAAATAATCAAAAACTGTTCTTACAAAATGCAAAATATTTCTTACAAAACAAAAAATTATTCTTAAAAATAAAAAATAAATTCTAAGAAATACTAAATTGTTCTTAATAGTAAAAAATATTTCTTACGAAATAAAGAACAATTTTTACGAAACGAAAATACATCCTAATCAATCATAAACTGTTCTTACAAAATACAAATTACTTGGTACAAAAAAATACTTCTTACAAAACAAAAATATATCATAACATATTATAAATTTTTCGTACGAAAATATAAAATACTTCTGTCAAAACAAAATCTACTTCTTACAAAGCAAAACCTAGTTCTTAAAAAACAAATATAAATCCTAATAAATCAAAAATTTCTTACAAAATACTTCTTACAAAACAGAAAATAATTCCTACAAAACAAAAATACATCCTAAAAAGTCAGAGATTGTTCTTACAAAATAGAAAATACTTCTTACTAAAAAAAAAAAATACTTTTTACAAAACAAAAAATAAGTCTTTCAAAACATAAATACATAGTAAAAATCAGAGATTGTTCTTACAAAATAAAAAATACTTGATACAAAAAAAATACTTCTTACAAAACAAAAATACATCCTAACATATTACAAATTCTTCTTACAAAATATAAAATACTTACAAAATAAAAATACATAGTAAATATCAGAGATTGTTCTTACAAAATACAAAATACTTGTTACAAAAAAATACTTCTTAAAAAGCAAAAATAATTCTTACAAAACGGAAACATATCCTAAGAGATCATAAATTCCTATTACAAAACACAAAACAATTCTTACGAAACAAAAAAAAAATTCTTACAAAACAAAAAATACATCCTAAGCAATCACAAACTGTTCTTACAAAACAAAAAATACTTCTTACAAAACGAAAAATAATTCTTAAACAACAAAAATAAATTCTAAGAAATGCTAAATTCTTCTTAATAATATAAAATGTTTCTTACGAAATAAAGAACAAAACGAAAATACATCCTAATCAATCATAAAATAGTTCTTACAAAATACAAAATACTTGGTACAAAAAAAATACTTCTTACTAAACAAAAATGCATCCTAACATATTACAAATTCTGCTTAAAAAATATAAAATAATTCTTATAAAAAACTTACAAAACAAAAATTCATCCTAAAAAATCATATATTCTTACAAAAAAAATAATTCTTACAAAACAAAAATACATCCTAAAAAATCAGAGATTGTTCTTACAAAATACAAAATATTTCTTAAAAAAACAAATACATCTTACAAAGCATAAGATAACTCTTACAAAACAGAAATACATTCTAAGAAATCACAAATTCTTATTACAAAATGCAAAGCACTTCTTACAAAACAAAAAATAATTCTTACAAAACAAAAATACATCCTAAATAATCACAAACTTTTCTTACAAAATACAAAATACCTGTTACAAAATCCAACACACAAATTATTCTTACAAAATCAAAAATACTTTTTACAAAACAGAAGATAAATATTACAAAGCAAAAATAAATCCTAACAAAATCACAAATTGTTTTTCTAACAAATGCAAAATTTTTACAAAAAAACTAACTCTTACAAAACAAAATTACATCTGAATAAAAACCAAATTCTTCTTACAAAATACAAAATACTTCTTAAAAAACAAGCAATAATTCTCAAGTGTTTAGAGGTAGAGACATCTGAAGTGGGAGTCTATCAGAATACAAACTTAAAGGGATTATTACCAGGTTAATATTAGAATCTGTGTTCATTAAGCGTGCCCGCACGCTTACTGAACTGAAGCGGGTCCCTGAAGAAATATGTCACGTGAGATTGCGTCATTCTTAACAACAAGTAAACATCTCCTTATTACGTAAGAACCAAATAAATATTGAAGAAAAATGTTTGAGGAAAATGTCTTAAGAACCTCTTGAAATGTCTTGAAACGTTTTGTAAAACATTTTGAAGAAAAATGCCTTAGAAAACGTCTTGAAATGTTTTGAAACGTCTTGAAAATGTCTTGAAGAATGTCTTGAAGATAAAACTCCCTATAATTTAACATCCAAAGAAATCCTGAAGTAAACAAACCCTATTACGTAACAAACAAATAAATCCTGATTTGCTGGGGGGGGGGCTGATTGTTTTTCCCGGGCCTTATGGGTTTTTTAACAGTCAAAGGAAAAACAGTCTCTATTACGTAGCAAGTGCCTGTATCTTTTGGAAAACAAACTCTATTACGTAACAAACACCTGCACCTCGAAGAAGTTTTTTTTTAATTTGGGACCGGGATCCGAATGGGGTGGGCCTCGGTTAAATAGATTGAGGATAATCTACTAGAATTAACAAAATTTTACATTAGACACATGAAATTGCTCATGGTCGGCAAACTCAATGGGACAAGCTTCCCTACATCGTCCCAAAAACACGGTCAAATCGAATCAATGGTCGTAGAATAATGGATTAGTGCTCTTTTACAGGCAAATTAGGATTCTTAGTTTCTTTTTTGACTTGAAAATGATTGGGACAGGGGGGGATTTTGAATTGGTGCCAGTTAATGGTGGCTTGAATGCGATGAAAATATCACACAAAAAGCAATCATTTACAGACATAAAATTAGCTTTCTAATGAAACATGAGGAAGCAATTAACCTTTTATGTAAGCCCGTCAAAATACTCATTGCAACAGAGAAGCTTATGTTTGAATTGTTAACAATTCAGTTGCATCTCACTTTTTCTTGAATAGATTGTTAATCTATACATAAATCAAATAAATCTCATTGTTCACGTTTTATACATACTTCTATTTATAACTCAATTAAAACCAAACCATTCCTTCGAATTTTATTTTCGGAATCTTAAGATCCGTGAGGAGGATTAATCCATGATTTAATCAGATTCGTAGTCACACCTACATTCAAGTGAACAACTGGTAATTATGGGCTCATAAAACTTGATTTTAATTATTGGTTTTTATAAAGGTTTTGCTAAGCTACAAATTGAGTGTATTCCCTTCGGTAGGACTTTTAGTATTAATTAAAAAATTAGAAAAGACTGGCATACCACTCTCAAAGATTCCTAACGAACGCCATACCGCAATACTCTCAAAAGTAAAAACTTAACCAATGAACAAGCATACATGGCGACGGGGAGAGTTTTGAATCTGTCGCCCCTTGGTCGAAATGGAAAATGTTTGATGCAGCTAGTTTTTATTTGCCATATAATTTACAAATTAGGAATTTTTCAACCACCCCCCCCCTTCCTCAAATGTCAGCACCTTAAAAAAAAATAATAAAGAGAGGCGAGACCATTTACAGGATCTTTGTTTGAGGGAGGGTGGGGCTTACAAATTTTTTTTAAAAAACACCAAAAATTTGTTTATATGCGTTTTTGTTACGTTTTTACGAGTTTCACGATTTTCTTGGAGGGGGCCAATCTATCCCCTGGGCACGGCCTAGAAGGAAGGAATACCTATGTCGCAGTAAGATGATAAAACTAGCTACTTTTATCAAATATCCAAGTTTCCTATCAAGACCATGCAGATCACAAAATCTTGGATAGCCTTTAAGCTATTACGAGTCAAACTTTTCAGTACCAAGGACACTAAAATTGAAATTTAATTCTTAAAATTTAGTAAGTGAAATCTTACAAAACCATATACGTCTTAGAAAAGTCGGAAAAGCCGGGAGCTCAGTTTTAAGTGCAAAAGATGTTCGAATCTGGTATGCAATGTTTGTACTTATCAGGCACCAAGTTTAAAAATAAAGAAGGTGTGTGAAAAATCAGCAGCAAATGAGCAAAAAAAATGTCATTACAAAGCTTTCTTTATTGTTGTCGCAAAAGACGAACACTGCTATTAATTAGTAGTTGACTGTGAAAAAAAAAACTGTGGCTGAACGACTAAAATTATGCAGGAGTTTGACAACTACTACTACTAACAGCTCACCTAAGCACCAAATCACCTGATGCCAACAAACTACCCGCGCCCCTCCTCTGTCCTAATTTATTCAGAGCCTCCGTCTTTACACCCTCCTAGGAAGTTCTCATTTCCCTTATATCTTTCTTTACAACATTCTCCTGCCCCGACTGCGGACTAGTGTTGGGCCATATTCAATATCGATATTGACATATCGATATATCAGAGCAAATATCGATATAGAAACTCGAAAAAAATATCAATATCGAAAACGATATTTGTAAATTTTTGACTATTTTCTGCCATTTACCGATGAACGTCTGCAGAAAAGATCCAACATTGAAAAGGGTTTCGGAAAAAGATCCAACATCCAATGACCGAGAACAAGAACAATGATGTATTTAGTCCATTGATTCGTACATGCTGATACACAGCATATATACCTGTATCCATAATTTGGCATAGCTTGTTCTCAAATTCAAAATACGTTTAGTGAGGGTGAACTTTCAAATGTTGCTAAGGACCTCATAAGGACTTGGCTGTATAAAATACCTTCTAGGTTTATAGGCCTTGCTAAGATCACACCCGTCATGATTGCCAAATACCTTGATCTGAGTTTCATGAAAATGTATATTTCCCCTGACGATCTTCTCCAAGTTTAGTGTAAAATAGAGAGAGACATGGATTTTGCCTTTCTGGCTATTAAATCTGTATCATTAGATGCAAGTGCCGTGACAGTCCCTGTGATTCAGCCACGACAGAATCAAGATAGTTTGCGTGGGGTATATGACGAGGTTACAGTAGTCAATGCAATGCATACAAGGCAGGTGAGTTAATCAAACAGTTGTGGGTAACTACTTGTAAGTAAGGAGCAACTGGGCCCAATAGTAACCGAAACTCTAAAAAATCGAATTTTTATAACGATATATACATCAAAAGAATTGGCTTTTGTACTGACTCCACATATGTAAAATTCATGAAGTTTAATGTACCCATAAAATTCTAAAAGCCTGAGAAGATTTGCGCAATTTTAGAGAAAGGGGAGAAACGCCCCCAGAAAATCAAGGAATATTAATGAAATGCGCACCATCAAATTCACCATATTATGTGTCCCTACTATAAAGTTTCCAACCTCCTATCTGCAAAAACGTGGAACTTTGTATTTTTTGTCAGCAAAAAGGTCACGGATACAAGTTTATTTGTTGTTGTTGTTTTTTTTTCAGGAAGATTGTGTCAAACCAATGGTCCAAGAATATCGGGAGAGGGCTCGTTCGAACGAAAATTTAAAGTTCTTTAGCTCCTTCGAAGTAACCAAAAATACTCGAGGGTATCTAACCTCCCTCCCACGACCTTTTTCCACAGTCATCCGATCAAAATTTTGAGATATCAATTCTACTCACCATATCTGGAAGATCAAACAGCTGTGCCTCTATAGATTAAATACCCCCCCCCCAGCAACCGGGGAAGGAACTTTAAACTATGAATTTTGCCTGTTGTCTACGTATACTGTTTTCTATTTGTAAGTAAACAGACATTTTTCAGGGAGGGTGAATTTCCTAGGTGGGGCGATTTTCTACAGGGAGGATTTTCCATGCGCAGGGAAGCTTTCCGGAGATGAACTTAAAAAAGGGAATTTTACATCGGATAATTTTCAGAACAATACAAAATTTTTCCTACTTTCTCTTTGCCGAGCCAATCATTTATTTACAAATGTTCCGGCTGAATTAGTAGGAAGGCAACAGAACATACTAAACTAAGTGACGTCACAGCAAATCAGAGAGCTAGAAATACTAGCCGGAGTGACATCAGACCAAGTCCTAGGAACGTTAGCATTGAATTTACGTAATATGCTTGTAGAACTAGGCAATATCGGTTTTGACACAATTTCATTTTATACAATTTCATAAGAATTCATGACAGAAAAATCAATAGGCTTCGTGGGAAGTTAGATATATCTGCGCATAGTTGTCGATACACAAAGGAACCTTCAGTAATTACTTTAGAGGATTTGGACGAAACCAATTGTGATATTTTAGGGATTATTTGGACAGGAAAAAGTTAGAATTTCTAGGTTGTGGTCGCTATAAAACACAAGTACCAATTTGCAACATAGAGGGTACCTTAAGAGCTATAAATGTGTAAGAAAAAAGTTATCAGAACGTTATTCATACCTCATCTTTGAGACTTAGACAAGCGAAAGTTCAATTCTGACACTTTTTTGCTTAACATTATCAAATATGACATTTAGAATGTTATCTTTTTAAAACTTCCCCATGGCCTAAATTTTCCTGATTATGACTTCTTTATTTACTAACCTTAGACACTTCCACTTCATCTATTCATGCAAACATCCAGCCATAAAATTAATATTAAAAAGAAAATTACCACCTTAAAACAAAATTAAGCTCATCGAAACACCTATTTTCAAACACATTTTTTGACCGACTAAATTAAAATGTTTCCTGATTATGAATTCTTTATTTACTAACCTTAGACACTTCCACTTCAGCTATTCATGCAAACATCCAGCAATAAAATCAATATTAAAAATAAAAGTACCACCATTTTTAAAAATTAAGCACATCGAACCACCTATTTTCAAACATATTTTTTGACCAACTAAATTAAACGGGTAGATACAGTTTGAAGACGTTCATGAAACATTCATTGTTCTTTGTTTCTAAGTAACACAGTTTATAGAATTATCCAGTATGATCATTCTCTATCTCACCCATTATAAAAACCCGGACCGGGGTGCGAGTGCTCCGGAGAACGTTTTTGCAAATATAAACATAAGCGAAGTCAGATCTTTTCATGGGTAGACAAGCCAGACTGTGATCTAATCGGAAACAAGTGGAAACCCGCTATTGCGAATATTGCATTTTGTTGGAAACAATCAGAAACATCGATCCCGCTAATGCAGAAATAAGTGGGAGGAGCTTTTTGTTCGCACCGAGAACGAAGACCAGAAATGATCTGCGATAAGCTTACTGTCTATAAACTGTGCTAAGTAATGTGCAAACTTTAGACACAGAAATTAAATTTTAGATGAATCTACAGAGTTTAAACTTTGTTCATTTTATGGCTTTTTTTCTCATATTTCTTATTATTTTTGCGGATCGAGTTCAGATGGACATTTGAGGTGAAGTTTTATTTTTAAGGCAGATTTGAAAAAAATTAAATAAATTTATTAATTGAAATGAGAGGTACTCGTGCAAATTTGGGGTAATGAGAGATTACGCTCTTTTTTTTTGGGGGGGGGGGAAATTTTATTCAAATAGTACTGTTTGCTAAGCTTAGCAATAAACACGATACATCTGAGCACACCACTGCTACAGTCTAGGGGGATGATCCAAGAGCTCATTGGGTACATTCCTATGTCCTTCTTTTTCAAAATTAGCTGGTGGATGATCCAATTTTAAACAATGTAGGCAATTTATGAAAACTATAATATTTTTTAGGGAGGTGGGGGATGGGGTACATAGACAGGGAGTAGGGCTCATGATGAATAAGGAAGCTGCCAAGTCTTGTTTAGGCTGGGAAAGTATCAATAATAGTATACTAATTGCTCATTTTATGACTAAAAAGTTCAGGGTATTAGTTATAATTGTATATGCCCCTGTAGAACAGACTGACAGAGATACTAGTGACTCAGATGAATTTTACTTACAGTTACAGGAACAAATAGACAGGGTCCCAGGTAGAAATATGATGTTTTTATTAGGAGATTTTAACGCCAGGTTGGTAGAAATACAGATAGATGATATCCTAACCTAGGTAAATTTGGTGTAGGAAAAGAAACAGTAATGGATACACACTTTTGCAATTTTGTAGGTATAACAATCTAGTTATAACCAATAAGGTGCTTGGTCATAAAATGGCTCATAAGTTAACATGGTATTCACATGACGGTAAGACAGCAAACCTTATTGATTACGTTATTGTAAACCGAACACTGAGAGGATCAGTACAAGATACTAGGGTATATAGGAGTCCCGTTATTGATGTTAAAAGTAAAAATCACCATCTAGTAGTGTCAAGGGTTAATTTAAAGCTGAAATATCGGAAGGGTAACTACCTCCCGGGAAGTTATGATGTTGATAGACTCCAACAATTTGAGAGACTTTTTCCAGGAACAGTTGAATACTAAACTTGAGAGTTTAAAATTTGATATGGTGGAAGATGGTTGGAATAGTCTTATAAAAATAATTTGTGAAGTTGCTGAAGGTGTCTTAGGGAAGAAAGCTAGAACTGCAGCTAAGAATATTAGTGAAAAGATTTATTTTTTATAGAAAGGAGAAAGGACCTGTACAAGAACTATCTTAGTGATAGATCATCTGAAAGCAAAAGGAATGCAAAGAAAGTGGAGAAAGCATTAAAATGTGAACCAAGGAGGTATGAAGTGGAGGTCATGGGTAAAATTGCCGAGGATCTGGAAGATGCAGCTAGACGGCATAATAGTAAAATATTGTACTGGCATGTTAACAAATTGAGAGGGAGTAGTCAAAGCGGACTTGATCCAGCTGAAGATAGGAAAGTGGCCGCAATTAGTGATAAGGAAAAAACTAAAGATAGATGGGCCGAACATTTTGAGAATTTGCTTAACGAAAAAGTTTGCGATACATTGGATGTGAAGGAAGATTTGTTTTGTGAGGAGGAATTAGCGACAGTACTAAAAGGACTAAAAAATAATAAGGCTCCAGGTGCTGATAGGGTGGTAGATGAGTTTCTTAAGTATGGTGGCTCTGAGGCTAGGAATAAGTTACAGAAGATTATGAATATGATTTTTAAAAAAGTAGAAGTACCTAGTTATTTTAGGAAAACTTTTATTAAGCCACTTTATAAGAAAGGTGATAAAAGTGAGTGTGCTAATTATTGAGGGATTAGTCTGGCCTCTGTAGGTAGTAAATTACTTAGTAATATGATACTTTTTAGACTGAGAGATGCCGTAGACAAAGCTTTAAGAGAAGAACAGTGTGGTTTTAGAAAAGGTAGACCATGTGTCGACCAAATTTTCACTCTTAGTTTAATAATTGAGAAGTGCCTGAGTTTTCAAACACCTTTGGTCTTCAGTTTTATAGATAATGGGCAAGCGTTCGATTCTGTTGATAGAAGAGGTTTAGCAAAGGTTGTATCCTGGTAAGGTACACCAGACAATTAAATTAAAGTGAGTAGTGCTATGTACGAGAATAACACTGCTGCGGTTAAGGTAGGAAATGAGGTTAGCAGCTGGTTTTGTATTAAATCAGGAGTTAAGCAGGGTTGTGTTCTATCCCCCTTTATATGGATTATTTTGATGGACTTTGTCTTAATGAGCACTGATAAGGCAATGGGAGACCGCGGAATCAAATGGGGAGGAAAAAGTCTCCTGGACTTAGATTATGCTGATGATTTAAGCATCCTAGATGAAAGTGTGAGCAAAATGAATGAAGTTTTAGAGGTTTTGCGAGTTCAGGGTGCTAGAATAGGGTTGAAAATTAATGTTAAGAAGACTAAGTCACTAAGGCTAGGTATAAGTGAAGATGAAAAGGTGAAGCTGGGTAATGAAAAGATTGATCAGGTGGACAGCTTCACTTACCCTGGTAGTATTATTAGTAAAGATGGTGGGAGCAGTGAAGATGTCAAAATTAGAATAGCCAAGGCTCAGGGTGTTTTTTCCACAGTTAAACAAGTTTAGAAGAATAGGAAGATAAGTCTGCAAACCAAGATTAGAATATTAGAAGCTACAGTGATGACAGTGGTCAAACATGACCCTGAAGCATGGGCGCTCCGAAAGGCGGATTGAGATTTACTAGATGTTTTCCAGAGAAATTGCTTAAGGATTGTTCTGGATACCTGGCTGACTGACCGTATTTAAACAATAGGTTATACGAAAAATGTGGTTCAATACCGCGCTCTAGGGCTATAATGAAAGAAAGGTTGAGATGGCTAGGGCACGTTGTGCGGATGAAGGATGACAGATTGCCGAATATTGTTCTTTTCGGTCAACCGTCTAGAGCTAAAATGAAAGCAGGTCTTCCTCGTCTGGGGTGGGAGGACGTCATAAAGAAAGATTTAAAGGAAATGGGAACTTCATGGGCGGGTGTAAAAGGAGCGTGCGTAGCTGTGTTGGCCTTAGGCGGCTTAGTGCAGCGGTGAGTTGTTAGTAGTAGTAGTAGTAGGTGGGAGATGATCCAAAGGCACATTGGGTACATTCCTATGCCCTTCTTCTTGAAAATTAGCTGGTGGAAATATTAATAAATGTAGCCAACTTTTGAAAACTGTAATATTTTTAGGTGGTGGGGGATGATCCAAGGGCTCATTGGGTACATTTTTATGCTCTTCTTTTTCAAAATTAGCTGGTGAAAATATTTAACAATATAGACGACTTATGAAAGCTTTAATATTTTTTTAGGGAGGTGGGGCATGATCCAAGGGCTCATTGGGTACATCCTTATGCCCTTCTTTTTCAAAATTAGCTGGTTGAAATATTAAACAATATAGGCAACTTATGAAAACTAATATTTTGTTGCGGGGAGGGGATGATCCAAGGGCTCATTGGGTACAATCTTATGCCCTTCTTTTTCAAAATTAGCTGGTTGAACAAACAATGTAAGCAATTTATGAAGACTAAAATATTTTTTTAGGGAGGTTGGGGATGATCCAAGGGCACATTGGGTACATTCTTATGCCCTTCTTTTTTCAAAATTAGCTGGTCGAACCAACAATGTAGGCAATTTACGAAAACTATAATATTTTTTTAGGGAGGTTGGGGATGATCCAAGGGCAAATTGGGTACATTCCTAAGCCCTCCTTTTTCAAAATTTGCTGGTGAAAATATTAAACAATGTAGTCGAGTTATGAAATCTTTAATATTTTTTAGGGAGGTGGGGGATGATCCAAGGGCTCAGTTGGTACATTATTGTGCCCTTTTTAAAAGAAAAAATAGCTGGTGGAAATATTAAACAATGTAGGCGACTTAGGAAAACTTACATATTTTTTTAGGGAGCTGGGGGATGATCCAAGGGCTCATAGGCTACATTCCTATGACATTCTTTTTCAAAATTAGCTGGTGGAAATATTAAACAATGTAGGTAACTTATAAAAACTTTAATATTTTCTTAGAGAGGTGGGGGATGATCCAAGGGCTCGTTGGGTACATTCTTATGTCCTTCTTTTTCAAAATTAGCTGGTGGAAATATTAAACAATATAGGCGACTTATGAAAACTAATATTTTTTTAGGGGGGGGGGATGATCCAAGGGATCATTGGTACAATCTTATGCCCTGCTTTTTCAAAATTAGCTGGTTGAACAAACAATGTAGGCAATTTATGAAAACTAAAATATTTTTTTAGGGAGGTTGGGGATGATCCAAGGGCACATTGGGTACATTTTTCTGCCCTTCTTTTTTCAAAATTAGCTGGTGGAACCAATAATGTAGGCAATTTACGAAAACTATAATATTTTTTTAGGGAGGTTGGGGATGATCCAAGGGCACATTGAGTACATTCCTATGCCCTTATTTTTCAAAATTTGCTGGTGAAAATATTAAACAATGAAGTGGATTTATGAAAACTTTAATATTTTATAGTGAGGTGGGGGGGGGGGATCCAAGGGCACATTGGGTACATTCTTATGCCCTTCTTTTTTCAAAATTAGCTGGTGGAACCAACAATGTAGGCAATTTACGAAAACTATAATATTTTTTTAGGGAGGTTGGGGATGATCCAAGGGCACATTGGGTACATTCTTATGCCCTTCTTTTTTCAAAATTAGCTGGTCGAACCAACAATGTAGGCAATTTACGAAAACTATAATATTTTTTTAGGGAGGTTGGGGATGATCCAAGGGCAAATTGGGTACATTCCTAAGCCCTTCTTTTTCAAAATTTGCTGGTGAAAATATTAAACAATGTAGTCGAGTTATGAAAACTTTAATATTTTATTGTGAGGCGGGGGATGATCCAAGGGCTCAGTTGGTACATTATTATGCCCTTTTTTTTTAAAAAAAATTAGCTGGTGGAAATATTAAACAATGTAGGCGACATAGGAAAACTTACATATTTTTTTAGGGACCTGGGGGATGATCCAAGGGCTCATAGGATACATTCCTATGCCATTCTTTTTCAAAATTAGCTGGTGGAAATATTAAACAATGTAAGTGACTTATGAAAACTTTAATATTTCTGGTAGGGAGGTGAGGGAGAATCCATGGGCTCTTTGGGTACATTCCTATGCCCTTCTTTTTCAAATTAGCTGGTGAAAATATTGAACAATGTAGTCAACTTATGAAAACTTTAATATTTTAACGGGGGGGGGGGATAATCCATGGGCTCATTGGGTACATTCTAATGCCCTTCTTTTTCAAAATTAGTTGGTGGAAATATCAAACAATGTAGGAAACTTATGAAAACTTTAATAGTTTTTTAGGGGGCTGGGGGATGATCCAGGGGCTCATTGGGTACATTTCTATGTCCTTCTTTTTTAAGTTAGCTGATGGAAATATTAAACAATGTAGGCAACTTATGAAAACTTTAATATTTTTGTAGGGCGGTGGTGGATGATCCGGGTGCTCATTGGGTACATTCTTATGCCCTTCTTTTTCAAGTTACCCTCCTTCTTCCATTTTTTTCTCAAAATGACTTGAAATATGCTCCCGGCTTGCCAATATAAAATATGCTTTAGCACTGGAGTATACTAAAAAAGTTGAAACTAATAGAATTTTAGATGCCAAGAAAAAGAATTTTAATATAGAAATTCTGGACAATCCTTAGAAATCCTTAGAAATCAACTAGTTAGATGACTATGGATTTTAACCATCAAGGACCGCAACCATTTTTTTAGCTTTTTAGTTTTACATATCCTAAAATGACATAAAACATACTTAAATAATAAAAAATTTACATTTAATATTTTCCAAATTCAAAAAAAAGTTCCACTTTAATTCTAAGTTTTCTCAACGAAGTGTAGAAAAGTTCAAGTTCTCTTATGAATTTTCTCGTCGATAAGAAATAAGTTACAAATCAATTCTAATTTTTTCAAAAGAAAATAAAAAGGTTCTACTTCATTTCTGATTTTTCTCAAAGAGGTGAAAAAAATTTTAAATTCTGTTCTAAATTTCTCGTTAAAGATAGAAAAAAGTTATACTAGGATTGTGAAAGTTTGCCATGAAGATAAAGAGTTCCACTTTAATTATGAGTTTTCTCGAAGAAGTGTAAAAATGTTCAAGTTCTATTCTAAAGATAAAAAGTTCCAATTTAATTCTGAATTTTTTCAATAAAGTGAAGAAAAGTTCAAATTCTCTTCTGAATTTTCTCAGATAAAAAAATAAGTTACGGATCAATTCTCATTTTTTCCAATGAAAATAAAAAGGTTCCACTTCAGTTCTGATTTTTGTCAAAGAGGTGAAAAAGTTCTGTTCCAGATTTTTCGTAGAAGATACAAAGAAGTTATATTTTGATTGTGAATATTTGCCATGAAGATAAAGAGTTCCATTGAAATTCTGAGTTTTCTCAAAGAAGTGAAGAAAAGTTCAAGTTCTCTTCTGAAAATTTCACAATGAAAAGAAAAAAGTTACAGTTCAATTCTAATTTGCTCCAAAGAAAATAAAAAAAAATAAAAAAAGGTCTTACTTTAGGTCCTAATTTTCTCGGAGACATAATAAATTTAAAGTTCTATTCTAAATTTATCTGTTGAAGATAGAAAAAAGTCATACATTGATTGTGAATATTCTCCAACAAGATAAAAAGTTCTACTTTAATTCAGAGTTTTCTCAATGAAGGAAAGAAAAGTTCAAGTTCTCTTCTGAAATTTCCCAAAGCAAAAAAAAGTTACAGACAATTCTAATTTATTAAAAAAAAATTAAAAGGTTCCACTTCATTTCTGAATTTTCTCAAAGAGGTGAAAAAATTCAAAAGTTCTGTTCTAGATTTTTCGTAGAAGTTGGAAAACTTATACTTCGATTCTGAATATTCTCCATGAATAGAAAAAGGGACCACTTTAATTTTGAGTTTCCTCGAAGAAGTGAATGAACTTCGGGTTCTCTTCTGAATTTTTCCCTACGAAGAGAAAAAATTCCGCTTTAATTCTGAGTTTTCTCAACGAAGTGAGGAGAAGTTCATGTTCTCTTCTGAAATTCCCTAAAAGAAAAGAAAAAAGTTACAGTTCAATTCTAATTTTTTCCAAAGAAAATAAAAAAGCTTCCATTTCAGTTCTTAGGTTAATTTAGGTTCACTTAGAGTGAACCTAGAGTTAATTTAGGTTCACTTAGAGAAAAGGTAGGTTAATTTAGGTTCACTTAGAGCAGTGCACCACTCTAAGTGAACCTAAATTAACCTAACTTTTTGCATGTCTCTCTCACTATGACTGTAAGTTTGAGCGAGTGTGCTGCCATCTATAACCAGTCTAACCTATTTTTTGGGCTGAATTTTTTTAACTTAGAAAAATATTCAACTTTTTTTTACGAATCTTAAAATGACATGAATTATATTTGCGGCTATATCAATCATACTCTATGCTTGCTCTTACACACGAAGCGGCTTTCCCACTGGTACTCTATGGCAGGTTATCGACACTATCTAATTTATTGTATGTATTAAATCAGTGATTTTTACCCATTTGAAGGATAAACACCTCCACCATATTAAAAAAAAGAAAGTGAAAATGTATTATTAGACGAAAGTTTGTGCACTTGATGAAGTCATTGTTGCCTTGATTGCTGACAAAGAGATATATTTGAACAATGAAACAAGTAGTAGTGGAGATCTTATTGGGAATGTATGCTCACGTTGTCATGACAGTGAGGAGATAAATTCCTTTGGAGTACCCAAGAATTTCCATCATGCAAATGATGGATATGTGAAAGTATCATTCCCAGAGAAATTAGTATTCAAATAGAATGCCAACATAAAAATAATAGTTGATGAGGAGAGGCAATTTCGAGCTAAAGGTTCTGGTAACATGTTACCCATTGATAGATTCTATCGTCATCTGTTCGGTGTTAGTATTTGAAGTAAAGCAAAGGGAAATAGAAGACATGCATACTGCTGCACTAACATCATAATTATATCTTGTCTACGTGCCAGAACTGTTACCTTTGTAAAAATGATGTAATAATACACAATGAAATCGCTGGCAAAATAAAAAGGGCATTGGCAGACAATACCGTTAATGAATATTAAGATAAATTAAAGGAGAATAAAGAAAAAGTGAACATTATTACTACCAATAGTCATATAGTCAATGAATCCAATAATACCAAAGATGAAACGTGTATTGAACCTGCAGGTGACACCCCAGTAAAAATTGTGTATGACTCAAAATGGAATAATGATTATTCTACTGGATATGAACTTAGAGAAGAGGGTAACTCTAGTATCAAGAGAGAACATGATGATTTATTTTATGGAACAGATTCAAATGTTCCAAAATCGCTCAATAATATTAATAATGTGTAACAATGTATGTAACATATTTTTATGTCAATATTCTACATGTCGTTATTTCAATAAAATTATTTAATGAATTACTTTGTTATATATCTATTATTTTTAGGATATGCTAGCATGTCAGACGCTTAGAATGTTTATTATAAAGTCTGGGATTTTTCATTTCCTTTGGAGAAAATTAGAATTGGAATATAACTTTTTTCTTTTCTTTGAGGATGTTCAGAAGAGAACTTGAACTTTTCTTCACTTCTTTGAGAAAATACATAATTAAAGCAGAACTTTTTCTCTTGTCGGGGAAAAATTCAGAATCGAAGTATAACTTTTTTCTAACTTCTAAGGAAAACTTTAGAATTGAACTGTAACTTTTTTTTTATTTGAGAAAATTAAGAAGAGGGCCTGAACTTTTCTTCACTTCTTCGAGAAAACTCAAAATTAAAAGTGGAACTATTTTTCTTCAGAAGAGAACTTGAACTTTTCTTCACTTCTCTGAGAAAACTCAGAATTAAGGTGGAACTGTTTATATCTTCGTGGAAAATATTCAGAATTCAACTGTAATTTCTTTTATATCTTCTACGGAGAAATTAAGAACAAACTTTTAAATTTTTTTCATGTCTCAGAAATTCAGGACTGAAGTAGAACTTTTTTTCTTGTTTGGTAAAATTCAGAATTGAGCTAACTTTTTTCTCTTCTTTAAGAAAATTCAGAAGAGAACTTGAACATTTTTCCACTTCTTTGAGAAAACTCAGAATTAACGTTGAACTCTTTATCTTCATGGTGAATGTTCACAATCAAAGTATATTTTTTTCTCTCTTTTACGAGAAATTTATAACAGAACTTTAAATTTTTTCACCTCTCTGAAAAAAATCAGAACTGAAGTTGGAATCTTTTTATTTTCTCTGGAAAAAATTTGAATTGATCTGTTATTTTTTTTTCTTTGAGAAAATTCAGAAGCGAACTTGAACTTTTCTACACTTTATTGAGAAAACTCAGAATTAAAGTGGAACTCTTTATCTTCTTGGCGAATATTCACAATCAAAGTATAACTTTTTTCTATCTTCTATGAACAATTTGGAACAGAACTTTAAATTTTTTTATCTCTTTAAGAAAAATCAGAACTGAAGTGGAATTTTGATTTTCTTTGGAAAAAAATATAATTAATGTGTAACTTATTTCTTTTCATTGAGAAAATTCAGAAGAGAACTTGAACTTTTCTTCACTTCGTTGAGAAAATTTAGAATTAAAGTGGAAGTTTTTATCTTCATGGAGAGTATTCACAATCATTGTATAACTTTTTCTATCTTCTACGGAAAAATTTAGAACATAACTTTAAATGTTTTTATGTCTTTGAGAAAATTAAGAACTGAAGTGAAAGCTTTTTTGTTTTCTTTGGAAAAAATTAGAATTTAACTGTAACTTTTTCTTTTCTTTGAGAAAACTTCAGAAGAGAACATGAACGTTTCTTCACTTCGTTTAGAAACCTCAGAGTAAAATTGGAACTTTTTTCTCTTCGTGGAGAAAAATTCAGAAGAGAACTCGAACTTCATTCTTCTTGGATAAAGCTCAGAATTAAAGGGGGTCTTTTTTCTATTTATGGAGAATATTCAGAATCGAAGTATAACTTTTTCCATCTTATACGAAAAATCTAGAACAGAACTTTTAAATTTTTTCACCTCTTTGAGAAAATTCAGAAATGAAGTGGAACCTTTTTTTTGAATAAATTAGAATTGATCTTTAACTTTTTATCTTTGAGAAAATTTGGAAGATAACTTGAAATTTTCTTTCCTTCATTGAGAAAACTTAAAATTAAAGTGGATCTTTTTATCTTGATGGAAAATATTGACAAGGAAAGTATGACTTTTTTCTATCTACAAATGAACAATTTAGAATAAAACTTTAAATTATTTGTTTCTTTGAGAAAATTAGCAATTGAAGCGGAACCTTTATATATTTTTTTTATTTTCTTTGGAGAAAATTAGAATTGAACTTTAACTTTTTTCATTTCTTTGTGAAATTTTCAGAAGAGAACTTGAACTTTTCTTCAAGTCTTTGAGAAAACTCAGAATTAAAATGGAACTTTTTATCTTCATGACGAATATTCACATTCAAAGTATAACTTTTTGTAACTTTTACGAAAAATTTTGAGCAGAACTTAAAATGTTTTTTCACCTCTTTGACAAAAATCAGAACTGAAGTGGAACCTTTTTATTTTCATTGAAAAAAATGAGAATTGATCCGTAACTTATTTTTTCATTGAGAAAATTCAGAAGAAAATTTGAACTTTTCTTCACTTTATTGAGAAAATTCAGAATTAAAGTGGAACTTTTTATCTTCAAAAGAGGACTTGAACATTTTTGCACTTCTTTGAGAAAAATTAGAATTAAAGTGGAAATTTTTATCTTCATAGCGAATATTCACAATCAAAGTATAACGTTTTTTGTATTCTAAGAAAAATAGTGTATCACGCCCGCTCAGCAACATAGTCATAGTAAGAGAGATATGCAAATAGTTATGTTAATTTAGGTTCACTTAGAGTAGCGCACCACTATAAGTGAACCTAAATTAACCTAAATTTTTACATGTCTCTCTCACTATGAATATGTGTCTGAGCGGATGTGCTGCCATCTATAACCAGTCTAACCTATTTTTTTAGGACTGAAGTTTTTGGACTTAAAAAATATTCAACTTTTTTTTACGAATCTTAAAATGACATGAATTTTGCTCGCGGCTGTACCAATCGTAGTCTATGCTTGCTCTTACACACAAAGCGGCTTTCCCAGTGGTACTCTATGTTAGGTTATCAAGTTTACCCAGGTTATTGCATTTATTAAGTCAGTAATTTTCTCACATTGGAGGGATAAACACCTGCATCATATTAAAAAAAGGAAGTGAAAATAAATTATTCGAGGAAAGTGTGTACACATGATAAAGTCATCGTTGCCTTGAATGTTGACAAAGCGATATATTTAAACTATTAAAAAAGTAGTAGTGGAGATCGTATTGGGAATGTATGCTTAAGTTGTCATTACAGTAAGGAGTTAAATTCCTTTAGAGTGTCCAAGAATTTCCATCATGCAAATGGTGGATATGTAAAAGTATCATTTCCAGAGAAGTTAGTACTTAAAGAGAATGCCAACATAAAAATAATAGTTAATGAAGAGGGGCAATTTCTAACTAATGGTTCTAACTAATGGTTCTGGTAACAAGTTACCTGTTAATAGATCTTATCGTCATCTTTCCGGTTTAAGCATTCGAATGAAAGCAAAGGGAAGTAGAAGACATGCATACTGTTGCACTAATATCATCTCATATCTTGTGTACGTGCCAGAACTGTTACCTTTGTAAAAATGATGTAATAATACACAATGAAATCGCTGGCAAAATAAAAAGGATATTGGCAGACAATATCAGTAATGAATATGAAGTTAAATTAATGGAGAATAAAGTAAAAGTGAACATTAATACTACCATTGATAAAATAGTCAATGAATCAAATAATACCATAGATAAAACGTGTATTGACCCTGTAGGTGACACCCCAGTAAAAATTGTGTATTACTCAAAATGGAATAATGATTATTCTAGAGGTTATGAACTAAGAGAAGAGGGAAATAGCGACGAAGACCCCACTGCCTTTCCATCATAAACAAACAAGTAGAACAACAGGGAAATTTTTATACAAGACAGTGGGACGCAACTTTAAATGAATATTTCGACCCTATATCCAAGGGCCGTCCTCAGCAAAACAGACGAAGAGAATAAAAACACTATAAAAGAAACTTACATTAAAATTCAATCATTAAAACTTTTCAAAAAATGTTTTAAAACAGCCCTAATATCATTATTTCAAGGAAGTTCAACCAGGACTGGTACTCCAAACGAAATGAACAGAGAACAATTCATTCAGATGGAATTAAAATACTTACAGACAAGCTTTTAAAGCTAATCTCGCCTTCTTGGCAGCCAGCCTAGAAGGTCTATTCGTAATAGGTTGAGTGGAGTTATTTACAGGTTTTTTAATATAATTAGTCAAATCATTTTTAATTAAATTTGTGTATAGGGCATTAAGCGAATATTCCCCAAAATCTCTATTTAAAGAAATATTACTATTTATTTTGATTTTAATTTAAATTGCCTCTCGAACAACCTGTTTTATGCCTAAATCATTGCTAATAAGGCAAGTTTCTTCAAAAAGCATTTTATGACTAGGGTTATCATATATGTGACTGCTTAAAGCAGAATCAAAGGAAATATTTGAACTATTAGAATTTAAAGCCTTAATTATGTCATCTTTATGTTGTTGCAGGCGTTTTTCTAAATTTTGATGGGTTCTACCAACATAAAAATGGCCACAGTCACATGATATTTGATAAACCCCTCTCTGGCGAGTAGCTGGGATTATATCTTTACCAGAATTTAAGAAATTCATGATTTTAAAATTATTTGTAAATACGACATAAAAATTATTTTGTGTGCAAACTTTTTTTAAACTTGTAGTTACTTTTGGAATATATGGAAGGTAAATCATATTTGAGGGCTTGACGGGAGCTTCACATTGCAAAAGACGCTTAATTTTTCGGGAGTGTCTTGCCAATCTTCGGCTAATTGTATTGTTAATAAAGACAATAGGATAAACGTTTCCAAAAAGTATATCTATAACAAAATTTAGTTCATCTGCGATGTAAGATTCAGAGCAAATGTTTAGGGCACGGTCAACAAGAGATGTAACAACACCTCTTTTAACTTGTGGTGGATGATTGGATTTAAAATGTAAATATCTGTTATTTTGTGTGGGTTTTCTGTAAATTGTAAAATCCAGTTTATCAATGTCACGATTAATTAAAACATCCAGAAACGGTAATTTATTTGCATTTTCAATCTCTAAGGTAAATTGTAAATTTCGGTCATATGTATTAAGGTGTTGATAAAAATTTTTTCTTGATAAAAAGAATTAAGGAACTGAAAATACATTTAATACTTATTAAAAATTTTGACTAGGGACATTAAAACCTCACAATCTATTCCTGTTGTTGAATCTTCAATTAAATGATAGTTTTCTTCTATTTTATTTTTTAATAACTGCTCAGATTTTGCTACATCAATATCTGTGTACATAGAAACTATGTCAAAACTACTTACTATTGTATTTTCTGAAATGCTTGCACTTTTAAGTTTTTCAACTAAATCTACCGAATTACATATGTACGATTTTTGGAATAAAGTAACGGTTTGAAGGCTGTACATAACCACTTTCCAATATTGGAAGCAGGGGCTTTCGTACATGCTACAATTGGCCTTAAGGGAATACCTTGCTTGTGTAATTTCGGTAAACCGTAAAACTTTGGGCAAAATCTACCTCGGGGGAGAAATTTATTATACAATTGTGGGGTGATTTTGCATTTTTTTTTAGATTCTTTAATTCGGTTATAATTTTATTCGCAAACTTATCAGTATGGTCGTGAGTCATGGAAGTATATGTATTTGTGTCATTTCAGCGTGAATAAACTTTATTGTCTTAATCTAAGGTACCAATGACTATAAGTAAATTTCCCTGGTTTGGTTTAGTTATTATAACTCAAGAGTCTCTGCAAAGATTAGACAAAATTTTCATGTCGTGCGAAATTTCTGGTGTCAAATTAGTATGAGATGGAACTTTTTTTGGCTGCCGTAAAGTGTATTAATAAAACAAGACCTCACTTCATCTGGGTTAGGAATGGATGTGTAGTGTTTGTGCAAAGAAGATTCTAAGGAGGAAATAATATCTGCCACAGGAACTTGTTTTGGTGGAAAAGAAAACTTTGGACCTTTTTCAAGAGTTTGGATTTCCTTAGGTTCAAGAGCTCTAGGGGAGAGATTAACAATAGCGGGTCCTGGAGTAAACCTTGGGGTATAAACACGATGATTCATCGAAGATTCATACCTCAGACATTCCAATTTCTTATAAAGACGTTCTCTAGACAAACAAAAATCGTGACTAAACAAATACTTTTCCAATCGTACAACCTGAGAATAATCAACCGTGGACAGATTTTCGCACACAAATTTTTCAAGAGATTTTCTTTCTGAGGATATAATAAGTCGTTTTTTTTTTTTTGTGCTTAATAATGTGGACTAGAGTTTTTAAATGTAATGTGTGCGCGAATTGCGCTTCTTTCCGGGCATTTAAATGTAAATTATATCTTAAAGACTTAGGAGGAAAATTTTCATTTCTACAAGATTCTAAAAACTTTTGTTGATTGATAATATTAGCATTTTTTTTGCCTAAACTAATAAAATAAAAGATATCATAGTCAACTGCTCCCCGAAAGCTAGACGCAAATAGCAACGAAGACCACACTGCCTGACCATCATAAACAAATAAGCAGAACAACAGGAAAATCTTTATACAAGACAGTGGAACGCAACTTTAAATGAATATTTCGACCCTATACCCAAGGGCCGTCCTCAGCAAAACAGACGAAGAGAATAAAAACCCTATAATAGAAACATACATTAAAATTCAATCATTAAAACTGTTTTTAAAAATGTTTAAAACAGCCCTAATATCATTGCTTCAAGGAAGTTCAACCAGGACTGGTACTCCAAACGAAATGAACAGAGAACAATTCATTCAGATGGAATTAAAATACTTACAGACAAGCTTTTAAAGCTAATCTCGCCTTCTTGGCAGCCAGCCTAGAAGGTCTATTCGTAGTAGGTTGAGTGGAGTTATTTATAGGTTTTTTAATATAATCAGTCAAATCATTTTAATTAAATTTGTGTATAGGGCATTAAGCGAATACTCCCCCAAATCTCCATTTAAAGAAATATTACTATTTATTATGATTTTAATTTCAATTGCCTCTCGAACAACCTGTTTTATGCCTAAATCATTGCTAATATGGCAAGTTTCTTCGGCATTTTATGACTAGAATCATAAAATGATTCTAAAATCATAATTTTAAAATCATGAATTTCTTAAATTCTGGTAAAGATATAACCCCAGTTACTCGCCAGAGAGGGGTTTATCAAATACCATGTGATTGTGGCCATTTTTATCTTGGTAGAACATATCAAAATTTAGAAAAACGCCTGCAACAACACAAAGAGGACATAACTAAAGCTTTAAATTCTAATAGTACAAATATATCCTTTGATTCTGCTTTAAGCAGTCATATACATGATAACCCTAGTCATAAAATGCTTTTTGAAGAAACTTGCCTTATTAGCAATGATTTAGGCATAAAACAAGTTGTTCGAGAGGCAATTGAAATTAAAATCAAAATAAATAGTAATATTTCTTTAAATAGAGATTTGAGGGAATATTCGCTTAATGCCCTATAAACAAATTTAATTAAAAATGATTTGACTAATTACATTAAAAAACCTGTAAATAACTCCACTCAACCTATTACAAATAGACCTTCTGGGCTGGCTGCCAAGAAGGCGAGATTAGCTTTAAAAGCTTGTCTGTAAGTATTTTAATTCCATCTGAATGAATTGTTCTCTGTTCATTTCGTTTGGAGTACCAGTCCTGGTTGAACTTCCTTGAAGCTATGATATTAGGGCTGTTTTAAAACATTTTTTTAAACAGTTTTAATAATTGAATTTTAATGTAAGTTTTATTTACAGTGTTTTTATTCTCTTCGTCTGTTTTGCTGAGGACGGCCCTTGGATATAGGGTCGAAATATTCATCTAAAGTTGCGTTCCACTGTCTTGTATAAAAATTTCCCTGTTGTTCTACTTATTTTTTTATGATGGTAAGGCAGTGTGGTCTCCGTCGCTATTTGCGTCTAGCTTACGGGGAGCAATTGACTTATGATATCTTTTATTTTATTATTTTAGGCAAAAAACATGCTAACATTATCAATCAACAAAAGTTTTTAGAATCTTGTAGAAATGAAAATCTTTTTCATAAGTATTTAATATATAATTTTAATTTAAATACCCGTAAATAAGCGAATTTCGCGAAAAAATTAATTTAAAAAACTATATTCAAAACTTTAAAGGAAAAAAAACAAAAACGACATATTATTTCCTCAGAAAGAAAATCTCTTGAAAAAATTTTGTGCGAAAATCTGTCCACGGTTGATTATTCTCAGGTTGTACGATTGGAAAAGAATTTATTTAGTCATGAGTTTCGTTTGTCTAGAGAACGTCTTTATAAGAAATTGGAATGTCTGAGGTATGAATCTTCGATGAATCATCGTGTTTATACCCCGAGGTTACCTCCAGGACCCGCTATTGTTAATCTCTCCCCTAAAGCTCTTGAACCTAAGGAAAACCAAACTATTGAAAAAGGTCCAAAATTTTCTTTTCCACCAAAACAAGTTCCTGTGGCAGATATTGTTTCCTCCTTAGAATATTCTTTGCACAAACACTACACATCCATTTCTAACCCAGATGAAGTGAGGTGAAAACCCACAAAAAATAACAGATATCTACATTTTAAATCCAATCACCCCCCACAAGTTAAAAGAGGTGTTGTTACATCTCTTGTTGACCGTGCCCTAAACATTTGCTCTGAATCTTACATCACAGATGAACTAAATTTTATTAGAGACCTACTTTTTGGAAACGGTTATCCTATTGTCTTTATTAACAATACAATTAGCCGAAAATTGGCAAGACACTCCCGTAAAACTAAGGGTCTTTTGCAATGTGAAGCTCCCGTCAAGCCCTCTAATATAATTTACCTTCCATATATTCCAAAATTCACTACAAGTTTAAAAAAAGTTTCCACACAAAATATTTTTTATGTCATATTTACAAATAATTTTAAAATCATGAGTTTCTTAAATTCTGGCAAAGATATAACCCCAGCTACTCGCCAGAGTGGGTTTTATCAAATACCATGTGACTCTGGCCATTTTTATGTTGGCAGAACCCATAAAAATTTAGAAAAACGCCTGCAACAACACAAAGATAACATAACTAAAGCTTTAAATTCTAATAATAAAAATATTTCCTTTGATTCTGCTTTAAGCAGTCACATATATTATAACCCTAGTCATAAAATGTTTTTTGAAGAAACTTGCCTTGTTAGCAATGATTTAGGCATAAAACAGGTTGTTCGAGAGGCAATTGAAATTAAAATCAAAATAAATAGTAATATTTCTTTAAAAAGAGATTCGGGGGAATATTCGCTTAATGCCCTATACACAAATTTAATTAAAAATGATTTGACCAATTATATTAAAAAACCAGCAAATAACTCCACTCAAACTATTACGAATAAACCTTCTGGGTTGGCTGCCAAGAATGCGAAAATAGCTTGAGAAGGTTGTCTGTAAATGTTTTATTTCCATCTGATTGAACTGTTCTCTCTCTATTTCGCTTGGAATACCAGTCCGGGTTGAACTTCCTTGAAGTAATGATATTAGGGCTGTTTTAAAAATTTTTTAAACAGTTATAATAATTGAATTTTAATATAAGTTTCTGTTATAGTGTTTTTATTCTCTTCGCCTGTTTTGCTGAGGACGGCCTTTGGAAATAGGGTCGAAATATTCATCTAAAGTTGCGTTCCACTGTCTCGTATAAAAATTTCTCTCTTGTTCTACTTATTTGTTTATGATGGTAAGGCAGTGTGGTTTTCGTTACTATTTGCGTCTTGCTTACGGAGAGCGGCTGACTTATGATATCTTTTATTTTATTAGTTTAGGTAAAAAATATGCTAATATTATCTATCAACAAAAGTCTTTAGAATATTGTAAAAATGAAAACATTATTCCTAAGTCCTTAAGGTATGAATTGCATTTAAATACCCGGAAAGAAGCACATTTTACCCAGACATTACATTTAAAAACTCTAGTCTAAATTATAAAGCAAAAATAAAAAACACGACAGATTATTTCCTCAGAAAGAAAATCTCTTGAAAAATTATTGTGCGAAAATCAGTCCACGGTTGATTATTCTCAAGTTGTACGATTGGAAAAGAATTTATTTAGTCACGACTTTCGTTTGTCTAGAGAACGTCTTTATAAGAAATTGGAATGAGGTATGAATCTTCGACGAATCATCGTGTTTATACCCCGAGGTTTACTCCAGGACCTGCTATTGTTAATCTCTCCTCTATAGCTCTTGAACCTAAGGAAATGCAAACTCTCGCAAAAGGTCCGAAGTTTTCTTTTTCACCAAAACAAGTTCCTTTGGCATATATAGTTTCATCCTTACAATTCTCTTTGAACAAACCTTACATATTAATTTCTAACCCAGGTAAAGTAAGGACTTGTTTTATTAATACACTTTACGGCAGCCAAAAAAAAGTTACGTCTCATAATACTTAGACAACAAAAATTTTGCAAGACATGAAAATCTTGTCTAATGTTTGCAAAGGCCCTTAAATTATGATAAATAAAGCAGACATGGGAAATCCAATTGTACTCCTGGATATCTTAAATTACGACAATAAAATTTATTTACACTTAAATGACACAAATATATATAATTCCATGACTCACAGCCATGCTGATCTGTTTGCGAATAAAATTATATCCGAATTAATGAATCTAAAACAAAATGGTAAAATTAACCCACAATTCTATAATAACTTTCTCCCCCTGGGTAGCTTTTGCCCAAAGTTTTACAGTTTACCAGAATTACTCAAGCAAGATATTCCCTTAAGGCCAACTGCAGCATGTACGAAAACCCTAGCTTCTAATATTGAAAAGTGGTTATGTACAACCTTCAAACCGTTAGTTCATTCCCGGAAATCGTACGTATGCAATTCTGTTGATTTAGTAGAAAAACATAAAAGTGCCTGCATTTCAGAAAATACAATAGTAAATAGTTTCTACAGAGTTCTAATGAGCACAAATATTGATGTAGCAATATCTGAGCAGTTACTAAATAATAAAATATAAGAAAACTTTCATTTAATTGAAGATTAAACAACTGGAATAGATTGTAAGGTTTTAATGTCCCTAGTCAAAATTTGTAATAAGCATTCAACGCATTTTCAGTTCCGTAATTCTTTTTATCAACAAAAAAATGATCTCCATATGGGGGCGCCGCTATCTAAGTTTTTTGCAAAAATTTATGTAGAACAGATCGAAAATTCGGCCTTAAATTCATATTTTTTAAAACATGTCTGTTGGGGGCGTTATATGGATGATGTAATATTGCTCTGCAATTATGGGGAAAATGAACTTGGGGGCTTTCTAGATCACCTTAATAGATATGATCGAAATTTACAATTTACCTTAGAAATTGAAAATGCAAATAAATCAGCGCTTCTGGATGTATTAATTATTCATGACGTTGATAAACTGGATTTTACAATTTATAGAAAACCCACACAAAATAACAGATATCTACATTTTAAATCCAACCACCCCCACAAGTTAAAAGATGTGTTGTTACATCTTTTGTTGACCGTGCCCTAAACATTTGCTCTGAATCTTACATCACAGAAGAACTAAATTTTATTAGAGACATACTTTTTGGAAACGGTTATCCTATTGTCTTAATTAACAATACAATTAGCCGAAAATTGGCAAGACACTCCCTTAAAATTAAGGGTCTTTTGCAATGTGAAGTTCCCGTCAAGCCCTCAAATATAATTTACTTTCCATATATTCCAAAAGTCATTACAAGTTTAAAAAAAGCTTGCACACAAAATAATTTTTATGTCGTATTTACAAATAATTTTAAAATCATTAATTTGTTAAATTCTGGGAAAGATATAATCCCAGCTACTCGCCAGAGAGGGTTCTATCAAATACCCTTTGACTGTGGCCATTTTTATATTGGTAGAACCCATCAAAATTTAGAAAAACGCCTGCAACAACACAAAGATAACATAACTAAAGCTTTAAATTCTAATAATACTAATATTTCCTTTGTTTCTGCTTTAAGCAGTCACATATATGATAACCCTAGTCATAAAATTCTTTTTGAAGAAACTTGCCTTATTAGCAATGATTTAGGCATAAAACAGGTTGTTCGAGAGGCAATTGAAATTAAAATCAAAATAAATAATAATATTTCTTTAAATTGAGATTTGGGGGAATATTCACTTAATGCCCTCTACACAAATTTAATTAAAAATGATTTGACCAATTATATTAAAAAACCAGTAAATAACTCCACTCAAGCTATTACGAATAGACCTTCTAGGCTGGCTGCCAAGAAGGCGAAACTAGCTTTAAAAGCTTGTCTGTAAATATTTTAATTCCATCTGAATGAATTGTTCTCTGTCCATTTCGTTTGGAGTACCAGTCCT